>NC_056716.1:6212405-6512405 GCF_018831695.1 Puntigrus tetrazona
TTGCAGTTATAATGGTAACTAAATTATATAGGCTTACTTATATTTTGATTAACAAAATTTCTTAATATTTCCCCTTTGAGACGTTTATTGCCCCATTTCCATTTCTGAGTGAAGTTTCATGATTCAGTCTGTTTTATTAACGCTATCTAGTAACCGTGTGGCAAAAAATAGTCCCTATGTTACATTACAGCAAGTCCAAACTCATGCCATTTCACTCAAAGAAGGCCGATAGGAGCCAAACCTCTTCCCTCTGTCTTTTTGGCTAGAAGGAAGTAAAAGACTATAACACCTTGATTTTAACTTTATAGTCAATGTACAGGGGTTGTATACTTGGTTTTACTATGTCTATGGTTATCCTAATTATGGAACACATCTAGGTCAATAAAATAGATCAAACATAAACATAAACAAATATGAATGTGTAGGTAAGAAGGAGTACCTCCTAAATGCTGATCAGAAGCATCATAAAGAACAAAAACGTCATAAAACAAAATATAAACATGCATAATAGTTTTTCGTCACAATGTTCGTAATTGTGTATGGATTTGGAACAGCTATTACTTAGCTTCCAGGTGTTTTGGTACATACCTAGGCAGTCTTTCTTATTTAATTCTGCTGTTGTGAAGGTGGCCCATTCATACCACTGATTGCTTTGTGCCAGTTCCCACAAAACATCTAGATGGTGTCATCCTTGTACACATATTGTCATTGTCCTCCGCTGTTCCTGCGTTGCTTTCCATGTAGTCACACAGCTTCAACTGAGTCGCTGCTGGATTTGGTGGAGGCCTGAAAAGTTGATGGTAGTAGGAGAGTGAGGTTGTGCGTGAGGGTTGTTCTTGGTGCTTGACTTGTGGGGGCTGGAGTTGTGATGTTGTCTGTGGCCAGACACTTGTGACAGACATGTGCTGATCAGGCATGTAGTCAGCAATATTATCGCCATTATCTTGCTGAGCTCTCTCTGTTGCATGTTCTTTTATTATTCTGTATCGTGGCTGGTCTTTCTTTTGGGAACTCTTGTGCAGTGATTCAGATGGTACCAAGTGCTGCTTCCTTCTACTTAGACAGCAGTTGGTGTTGCTGCTATGGACGTTATCGGCCCTTCCCTTCTTGTTTCGTTCCATTTCCTTCCTGAATACTCTCAGATAGACCTACAGTCTCCTGGGGTGATGGGACAGCTGGTTTCCGTCTGCTCGAAACAGCTCCTTTCTTTTTCCTGCGCACAAATAGCTTTATGGATAGCCGTTAGCTCTTTCATGTATGATTTTAACTCCATTGGTAGTTGTTCTAGTAGGGTCCTTTGTATGGACCTCTGTTACATGGTGCAGGCATCATGCGTCAGTAAGCATTTGGTAGGGTGTTAGATGTGTGTTCTAGGTTCGTTTGCATGAGGGGTAACTCATCAGTGCAAGAGGCAAAGCATCAACCCAATTTAATTTAAGTACTTGCACATGACATTTTATTAATTTTGGAATTGAGGAAGACCATTTACTTTTCCAACTTGTCCCTGGGATTGAGGATGGTAAACACAGCCTAGTCTTTGTTTTATTCTCAAATTCTGTAGACTTGTTTATAGTTTTGGATAAAGCTGATCCATTGTCTGAACTTATTTCTGAGAAGGAATTCCAAATCTTGGAAACACTTCTCTTATCAAAGATTTGATTACCGTTCCTTGCCTCATCTGCTGATGGTACTGCTTCTTACCCACCGGCTAAACCTATCGCATAACCACAAGCATGTATCTCTTTCTTTTCCTGTACCTGCTTTGATTGCAGTCTACATAATCCATAACTAAATGTTTGAAAGGACTCTTCTGGTAATGTATGTCTTACTGGGGCTGCTATAATTTTCTGACATTGTATTTAGCACACTTACATGTAGACAAAACTCTCTCCTACCATCGCATTACAAGTATGGAGACCAACATTCTTTGTCGTTAATTTTCCTATGATTTCCTCGGTGTACAATGGCCAAAACCATGTGCCTCTAGGATAAGAATATTTTAGAAGTGATGTGGGTGCAATAATTTGTCCTTCGGTGATCGCCAACATTTTTGTGAATCTTTTGTTGCTCTCTCTGATGCCACACGGATTGTTCATATGGACTCGCTTGTTGCTGAATTCGAACTATGTCAGATCTGCTTTCAATGTGGTTCTATAGTAATAATCCTGGGCTAATATAGCTACTCTTGCAGCCAGAGGCCTTCTTAGCTTCCTGGAGTCAGCTAGGCTGTTTCCTTTAACCACAAGGTCATTTCTCTTTTGTGTGCTTAGCATTTGACAACCGCTAGATGCTTTGGCAACATCATAGCAGAAACTGGAGCGTTGTTCTATCTGCTTGGCATGTTGAATGGGGGTCTCCACTACTTCTTTTAAACCTCTCTGTTTCTATACTTCACTGTAAAGAGGTGACACACACCATGTGCATATGTGAATCTGTGGAAAAATACTACGCTGTCTGTCCCTTTGCTAGTGTACATGCGTCCGGAGAGCCTTTGAATCTTCGGGCGTAGCTGTGAGGAGCAAGGTTGTGTGCAATGTTGAGAGCAACACTGATACGTAATACTTCTCCATCTTTCTGCATTATAGCATAACCCGGTCGATTGCTCAAGTGATCTCTCGGCAACTGGACCTATCTATGTGCGTAAGTAACTTCAGCTTCCAGGGATCGGATTAGATTCTGGGCTGTCCGGACGTAATCTGGTGAATGCTTGGACGAGTTTGCAAGGATAATCATGCGGTGTACCTTCACACTCTA
This sequence comes from Puntigrus tetrazona, assembly GCF_018831695.1. Classification (NCBI taxonomy): domain Eukaryota; kingdom Metazoa; phylum Chordata; class Actinopteri; order Cypriniformes; family Cyprinidae; genus Puntigrus; species Puntigrus tetrazona. The sequence continues at coordinate 6,215,160 of NC_056716.1, forward strand.
AGTGGTATTGATTCTGCAGGATTGTCTTGTATTACATCGTTTAATAGTAATGTCTGGATATGGGTAGTAGTGTTGTATACAAGTAATGTACGGGCTGGTGTTAAAACAAATTTCCCTTTGCTCAATTAATTCAGCTGTTTTGGTGATGTGTATAACCAAAACTGGGTATCCCATAGTTATTTTAGATGCTTTTTCATACATTAGATTAACTGCTGCAAGACCTTGTTGGCAGTGGCATGGGGATATCCTTGAGCTACATTATCTAGTTTGGTGCTGTAATAAGCTATAGGCTGTTTTTTTCCCACCCGCTACATGTGTCCTGCATTAATGTGTAGCGGATGCGTATTCATCAGCCTCCTGTTTGCAAATATAAAAAATTGGGAAAATGGTTTCTATTGTAGTCGATTGTACTTTGGGCTGGTGCCTTTATAATTTCTTTTTTAATTGGATTCAGCGCTACATTAGGGCATCTGTGTACTTACAAGTGTTAAAGAGGCCTTTTGAGTTTTAATAACTCCTGCTTGTTCTCTTTGAGATCTCTTGAATGGTCCAGTGCTTTATTGTATAATCTTCTATCCAGTCACTACTTGTAAACACAATCATTCCTAGGAAATGCTATCATTTGACCTACTGTTTGTGGCTGGGGTACTTTATTTATGCCTTTCTAGATGTAATAGGCAATGCTTTTTGTACTGGAAGGAAATCAAATCATTCTAGATATTCTACTTCTGGCAAGTAATATTGCAGTTTGGCTTTTGGATACTTTGTAACCTCCTTGATTTAATTTCGTCAGTATTTTGATGGAATCTCATGACATTGATCTAGAGATGCTGAGCAGATGATCACATCATCCATGTACTGTAAACAGGTGCTCTCTGGCACAAGGTCTTCTAGGGTCAGTCCCTGAGAACCTGGTTAAGAAGCATGTGTGGTGACACTCTATATCCCATTGGGAGTCTGGCACAGGTGTATTGTTTACCTACGTACGAATGCCAAACAGATACTCACTTTCCTCTGCTACAGGAATACTGAAAAGGCAGAGCAAAAAGCCACCACTGTAGCATACTTGGCTCAGAGGGGGATGTTTGGTAGCAATGTGGTGGAGGGTTGGGAACATCTGTTGGCCAATCTTCTGTTATAGCATTGATTGCTCAGATCATGTACAAGACGCCATTTGACTTTGTTTGCTTTGAGTATAGGATAGATGGTGTAAAGTTGCGGTAACTGTTTGTTTCATTTAACACTTTGCTGTAACAAGTCCTCAATTGTGGTTTTTATGCCTAATTCAGCCTCTTGACTCAATGGGTATTGTATATTCTGAGGAAGGCGTGCATTTGGTTTTTAGCCTCACTTGTACTGACTGGCTGACCTACTAACCCTACGTCTGTCCTGGGCGCTGGGACCATAGCTCAGCCGGCACCTGGCTTCTATTGCCCCCTGCAAAGTTCAGCCGTAGTTCTTTCTGAGTCTGGTAGTTGCCAATACTTGCTCGGATGGCTTTTGTTTGATAATCACCTCCTGTGGAATGTCTGACAATGAAGTACCACATAGAATTTTTATGTAGTTTTGGACAATGGAATGAAAGATTAATTGGACGTTATTGTCGGTTCCTACTTACTTTGTGTGGCTTGTTTCATCATCGTTGTCCTAAATGCTTGGTTTCCCATTTTTCCTACATATAAAGGTATATATGTAATTGAATCATTCATATCAAACCATTTGTTTATGAATTACTGCTTTCTATTTATTTTAAGGCTGTTCCTTTTCACCTATTATTATGTATTGTGAGATAATTTAATTTTTTTTGTTCTTTTGTTTCTTCCTGCCATTCTTCTTCTAGAATTTTGTTTCTTGTTGGGTCATATTTCATTATGCAATGAAATCCTGTCTTGCATTCGTAGAACGGGGTCTGTGCTTCAATGAATTTACCCCTATCTGTCAATGATCTGTTTTATATCCTCTTCTATCTGCCTTCTATCCAATATACATTTGCTTCAGCATCGGAAATCATCATTTGAGCTCCCTGCATACCAGCATACACTGGCCAGTAGAGTACCAAATCTGCAGTTTCCACACTTTATACAATGCATCTCTCTTCCCAATAGGTTAATCGGAGCTTGATCTTGATATCAGAAACAGTGGGTATGGTTACATCTTGTGTCTTTGGTTCAGGCAAATCTGGAGCCGCCATAGGATTTCTCAATTGTAATTGTCCCTAGAATCCTACTGGTCTTTACAAAACTTTCTCCATGATATGGGGAGGTGTGAGGCACACCTGATCTTACACATGGTTAGACTTGTCCTGTGTCTCATCATCATTGGAATTGTGCTTGCCTTCTACTTCTATTTGCAATATGGTTCTTGATCAGTGATTGGTTATTAAAACTGGTAGTAGACTCCCAGCATAAGATTCTTCTAGTAACTCTCTAATACTCCTGGATTTCTCCATGGCCTGCAAATTTTGATTAGTGGCTCCGGTTCCCCGCCACCTCTAAATCTGTGGTCTGTTGTCCATGGGTAGGAGCACCCTTCTTATATGTCCTGGCTGTCCATATCTCTGGTGCACAGTCCTGGAGTGAAGATTAACAGCTCTGTTTCCTCCTTTTGGAGGTTGCAGTTGTTTTTCCACTCAGGGGTCCTGGCTGGGCAGACATTAACAATGGGGTGTAGGTGTCAGGGTTGTATTTGAGGGGTCAGCTGTGGGCACAGTTGGGTGTGAAACGTTAATGGGAGCCATTAAACCCATTTGCTTGACTCTGGGCTTTCACCACTGCTTGAGTCTTTTTTCTTGTTTCTAGCTGCGTAGTTCCTGCAAGTTGCAAGCCGTTGAAGGTCTTTTTTTGCTCTTTGAGCCTCAACTCATTTTTCCTATATACTGTAGTTCAACCGCATGAGTCACATGATCACAAAACTCTTTGTGTGATTTGGAGGTCAAACCACTACATCCTCCAGCTTGTTTTTACAGTTAGTGTGCAGCATTTTCTCTATTACAGAGTTTCTGAACAATGTAGACATAAGAGGGTCACCTTCTGGATTCCCTTCAGTTTCTTTGCTCCCATCTTTCAATTGTCTCTGTACATAGGTGATGGGGATTTTCAGTTTCCTCTAACTGGTCTCCTCAATGCTTTCGGGCTGACCTCTTGTGTGGGCATACTCCAGCCCGTAGGGGTCTGCCACAGGTCGGGACGGTGTGCACCAAACTCAATGCCGCCCATGTTATGAGTGTCCACTGCTCCCTCGAGGCCCGCTGCCTGCAAGATTTCTTTCCATCTTTATTCCTCCTATAGTTTTGCTAGAGTGCTTTTGACATCCCCACGGCCAAAAGCTTGCCTGCTGTCTCTTCCTCAAACACCCTAATCCATTTTCCAGCTCCTCGTGCAGCGCAGGTAACCGGTGATCAGTGACACCTCTACATCTTGTGTTGCTCGTATGGAATATAGCTGAGCCCTGTACCCTTAATTAAAATTGGAAGCTGTTTGTTATGCAATCTTAATCGTTCTTTTATGGAGGTTTCCTGTTCTCATCAGATGCAAACTCTCTCTCTAACCTCATTTCTGTATCTTTGAATTTTGTGTTATTTCTTCTCTTCTAGCATTCTTCTTCTTCACATCCCACAACCTCCATCTTGCCTCTTCACATCTGACTCAAAGGGAAACTACGTCCGAATGCTGTTCATTGACTTCAGCTCAGCAATCAACACCATCATCCTCAGCAACTGATAGAGTAGCTAAGCCTGCTGGGCCTGAAACACTTCTCTCTGCAACTGGATCCTGACTTTCTGACAGGCAGACCTCAGTCAGTCCGGATCGGGAACAGCATCTCCCAGCACCACCACACTGAACACTGGAGCCCTCAGGCTGTGTGCTCAGTCCACTGCTGTTCACCTTGCTGACTCAGCTCCAATCACATCATCGTTCGCTGATGACACGACCGCGGGTGGGTCTCATCAGCAAGAACGACGAGCGTCAGCATACAGAGATGAGGCAGCTCAACAACTTGGTGTAGAGGCAACAATCTATCTCTGAATGTCGATAAAGACAAAGGGAGATGATTGTTGACTTCAAGCGAGCAAAGAGGCTACCATTCTCCGCTGTCCATCGACGGGTCCATGGTGGAGACCGCCAAGAGCACCAAATTCCTTGGTGTTCATCTGGCGGATAACTTCACCTGGTCACCCAACACCAGCTCCATCACCAAGAAAGCCCAGCAGCCGCTCTCTACTTCTTGAGGAGGCTGAGGAAAGCTCATCTCCCTCCACCCATCCTGACCATTCATGTTCTATAGGGGACCATTGAGAGCGCTCCTGTGCAGCTGGCTGCATCACTGCCTGGTTTGGGAATTGCACCGCATCGGATCGCAAGACCCTCCAAAGGATAGTGTGGGACAGCTGAAAGCCATCAGACTTCACAACTACACACCTGAATGGCCTTCCTGTCCCATGCTGCTAAGCATTCTTGCACGGTCATATTTATTGTTGTGAACCTCATATTTATTGTTGTTTGTATTTTTTTGTGTTCTTGCACTAATTATGTCTTTGCTTTGTACTAATTTTTGTCTTTTGCACTGTTTGCACTAGTTTGCACACTGGGTTTGCACTTCTACTCCCTTGCTGTTTGCACTATTCCGCATACTTTTTGTGATCTTTATGGCTAAGATACTGTCTTAGCCTCAATATGTGAGTTCTTTTGTATTGTAAGTTGTAAGTGTGACTTAAGGTAGCACCAGGTCCTGGAGAAATGTTGTCTCCTTTCACTATGTACTGTACAGCTATATGTAGTTGAAATGACAATAAAAGCCACTTGACTTGGACTTGACTTGACTTATTGCACGTGAGCGATCGCCAGTGGGGAGGGAAATTGACCACGTTAATGGAGATCGAGCCGGAGTTACCCTAAAATGTCCTAAGAATTAAAGTGCTAAATAATGTAGAGTATGTTATTATATATGTTTACTGAGCATGCAGTAATTTTTACACTTTATACTGTGTTAGAGGAGGAGAACGTAAATGTGAGATCGAGTAAATGACCATGTGAGCTTTTGCTGTGTGCTTCAGGAATCAGTGGAGTAAGTGTTGCTTATTTAATTTTCCAAAAGTCTGGATCATTTTGTGTATTTTCTGATTAATATGCTTATACAAAGCTATAGATGTGCAAATGGGGTATGTATGCATTATGTTCTTTTGTTCTTTGTTTGTTTAAACAGGAGGGTACATATATAGGCCACATGCCAAAGTTTGTTTTATACGCCATTTATATGTTTTTGTAACCTTTGTTTGCACTAGGGTAAAATTAAAGGGCCTGTGAATATTGGGTTTTGGTAACAGAGGCCGATCCTAATGTGAAATATATTCAGGAAAGTTGTAATTTTGTTTCTGGAGACTACTGACGCACTCAGGTGGTTGTCTCTGTAAATTTATTTATTTTTATTTTCTTTTACTTTGTCTTAGATGACCCTGAATTAAACTCTTAATGCTGAGTTTCCTTTAAGGCTCAAATAAGAATAAAAGAACCCTTATTTGTTAGATGTTCTCATGGTAAGTATATATATATATATATATATATATATATATATATATATATATATATATATATATATATATATATATATATATATATATATATATATATATACACACACAAGTGTCAGCTGCCTCTGCCCTTACTGTCAAGATCATCCCATCTCTTATTCACTGCTCCTTCATTCAGGCTCCCAACAGAGTACAGAGCTGCAAACTTAGCAACATTTCATACTTGTTGGCAATATTTTTCCAAGAAAGCAAATCTAGTGACAAATCTAGCAACTTCCTGAAAAAAACTGTTATGAGTGTTCGTGATTTACTGGTACTTGTACTTGCGTAAAGATTTTGGCTTGCCTGTGCACACACACTCTTCTGCATCTGCATCTGCTCTTACAAAATCACAGCCCTTGTTTTTATCTTTTGTGTATTTTATTTCATTAGATAATGACCACAATGATTATAATTTGCATATTCATTCTGATATCAGAAACAGTAAAAATGGTTATAATGGAAAGAAGTTGGTACATGTAATGAGGTATAACTCAATTTTTTTTTAAATCAGCAGAATCTCAAGCTTGTGAGTCGTAAAACTGATCAATGACCATCTGGCGATGCCTGGGCTTTCTTCCTAGGACTGGTCTTTGTCTCTCAGGATCAAAACTCATGAAAAACAAATCCTAATTAACACTGGAACACAGCCTTTTGTTGACTGAGTCCAATAGCAGACCATGCTGTAAGTAGGAATCTGAACCTGAACCAGCATAAATTAATCGGAATAAACACAAGCATTTCATGTACAAATGTGATTGGTCGTGAAAGGATTCCCAAATCTCCACAGCATGACCTCCAGTGACTACACATCTTTGTGGCTATCATTTGCACATGTCATGGTGCAAAATGAGTGTTTGTTATCTGTTACTATATGAGTGGTAGGGAAATATAAAGTGCTAAATGTATGTGTGTGTGTTGTAGAATAGCTCATGTTTCAGAATAGAATAGCTCAAACTTGTGTTTCATTATTACTTGTATTGTTGTAATAGAGCTGAATCAAAAACCCGTAATGCAATAAGACTAATCTGAGAAGGGATATCCAAAGGAAAAAAAAGGACTCAAAAGAGAGTAAACAAATATTCTCCTCCTGTCACACCGTCACTCCCCTCATCAACCAATCCCTACACCTGTTCACCATCCCGATCTCCAGAGTACTGATTACCCACACCTGCAGCCACTCAGTCCAGTCACTTCATATACCTGTGCACCACAGTTAGTTAGTGGCTGATCTCCTGCTACTATCCGCAAACTCTGATCAATTCTCTACCTGTTTGTCTACCCATGGAATCTGTCTGCCTGAACGCCTTTAATCTCTTTGACGACTCACGATCCTCTGCCAAGGAAAGTTGTATATGATCTTTGTACTTTATAGTAGATTTTTCAGTTTCCTTTATTCTGCTGAATGCTGCTGTATGCTTTTTGTTATTAAACTGACTGGGTCTAGTTGTATTCAGAGTCTGTCTCGCTGACCAGAGCCTGAAAGAAGATCAGCCCCTAAAAGGAAAGTGGAAAAGGAGATTAAAGATGGATTCGCAAGAGGTCTTCGCCTGAGCTGAACTTACCAGCTGATTGTTCAGGCCCTGCATGATGCCCTTCCCCTACAAGTTGCTCCTACCCGCCCCATAGCACAGCCAGCACCCTTCACTGGAGATGCAGCCATGTGTGACGGCTTTTCTCCAATGTTCTCTGTATTTAGAAATGAAACCACAGATCTTCCCCACTGAGCGAGGCAAGGTTGCCTTCATCTCTTTGCTCACGGCAGAGAGTTGCAGTGGCGCAAGCTTTTGAACTCGCAAAGCCCAAGGGTAAGCTCCTGGATGTCTTCGTGGAGCACTTTAAGGAGGTGTTCGCCTGTCTACCACCCGCAAGTGACAGCTCACGACAAGCTTTCTCCAGCTCAGGCAGGCAGATTTACCCATGCACGAATATATTCTCTGCTTTCACAAGTGCTTCTTGGGGAGCGGATGGAATGGTAGGCAGGCCTTACTTTCAGTTTTCCGCCGGGATTAAATCCCTCCATTTGCCAACAGATGGCAATATATGATGATAATGTCAACCTAGAAACATTCTTTGACGAAAAACCAACTGTGATGCCCAACACAGAAACACAACCTATCACACTGAACATCTCTCTTCCCACACCTGAGCCCATGCTAACTGACACTTACCACCTGACTGCTTAGGAAAGAGGCCACCAAATCAAGGATGATGACTGTCTACATTGTGACTCTCCTGCTCATCTCCTCCACACCTGTCCCCGGTTTGTCCAGCGCGCCCTGCGTGCAAGTGTTAGCACACTTTAATTCCATCAGATTCCAACATCTCCACACTCCACCCTCTAATCTCATCTACCATGACAAACTTTTCCCAGTTAAGGTGCTGGTGGATTCTGGAGCCGCCGACTCTCATTTCTTCTGGAGTCTGACACGGCTTTGTATTCCCCCGCCTACCAAATAACCACCATCCAAGGAAAGCCCTGGGCAAGTGGTCTAGTCCGCCACTGTGCACCGCTCTCCCTACAAATCGGTATTCTTCACACTGAATCCCTGTCAATACTGCGTGCTGGAGGACGCCAATATGGACGCGGTGTTGGATCGTCCGTGGCTCGCCCGACACCAGCCAATGGTGAACTGGGGAACGGGTGAGGTATTAAAATGGCGCAGGCTCTGCCAGGAGAACTGTTTGACAGCAGTGGAACAAACCCCAGTCAAGTCAACTTGTCTGTAATTCTACCTCCATAGAAAGTCCTGATACCCAACCTGTTGCTCCTATTCCACCAGAATACCACTCCCACTGGATGTTTTCAGTAAAACCACAGCCACTCTCCCTGCCACCGCGACCGTCCCATGGGCCTGCGCCATCGACCTGCTGCGTGGTGCCAAGTTACCCAAGGGTTGAATTTATCCCCTGTCGGTCCTGGAGAGAGGCCATGGAGGAGTATGTGTGAGTGAAGCCTCACAACAGGGTTTTATTCGACTGGTCCACCTCACCAGCTGTCCAGCTTTTTTTCTTTGTGTCATACTACTCTTCTGGACTCAGGTACATACCTCTCCGGCCTACTGTCATCAATATCAGGACAACTGGAGCTGTAAGTTTCTACCCTGGGCCATTACACGCCTAAATTCTCTGTCAACGCACAACCAGGTTAACTTCTTTCCAATGCATCCTAGGGCTACCAACCCTCTGTTTTCCTGGACCGGTGAATGCTTTGATGTCCCAGCAGTATATTACTGGTTCTGTGGAGAGCGAGAGGGTATGGGACTCAGCTCATGTCCTTCTCCAGCGGGCAATTTGGAGACACAAAGCTCAAGCTGACACTCGCAGAGCTAACACGCTCATCTATCAACCAGGTGACCAGGTCTGGCTGTCCACCAGGCACATTCTTTCCGACTGCCCTGCAAGAAGCTGAGTCCCCGGCACATAGGTCCCTTTCCTATCAGACGGCGATTAATGAAGTCACGCACCAACTGCACTTGCCTAACCACTACCGTGACATGTCCTCCTCCACCTTTCACGCTTCCCTATTGAAACCATATACTGATCCTCTTATTCCTCCCTCCACAGAGAACAAGGTACCCACCTCTTTTTTTTGCTTCTTTGTATTTTCTCAATTTTAATACTGACCTTATACATAATTTTCTGACTCCAATCTTCCGTGATTTTAGTTATTTATTTAAATGTAACTGCTGATCCTCTAGTTGTGATTTTTGTTTATTTTTATTTATTTATTTTTTTAAATTTGGATCATTAACTATAATATTTCCTAAGTTTTGACTTATCGCTCATTAGGAGTCTGGGTTGTTTAGTGACCTTTTTTCAGCCCAGAACAGACTCACGACACAACTGGGCTAGTCCAGGTCTTAGTCAGAGGCTACCCCATAGATCGCTTGCAGCCATTTCCTCAGACTCAAAAGACAAAAATTTTTTATATGCCTCCCTGAAGTAATGGCATGCTAAGCCAGTTTGGTGGCCAGAAGTCAAGATCTCAAAACGTGCCCCCGGCTCCATCCATTGATCGTTGATCTGACTCACCCCTAGCACACCAACAATGCGGTAAACCCTCAAAAGTCACTAACCTACTAGAAAAGTTATTTCAGACAATATTACAATTAACTAAGATTAATGTTTATTTTGCCAGGCAAGAATAGTTTCCAAATTGGTATAATCTATAGACATTTGCACAACTGATCAGCAGTACAAAAATAATACAAAACAAAATAAAACAAACTTAAAAGGGCATTCTACCTGGTCTTTAAAAAGTACATAGTGCGGTGTATGGGGACACACACCACACTACGGGCCGATCTGGCTACAGAATTGCGCCTTGTTGTGTTTTTTGTCACTTTCCTTATATACTCAGACCAGACAAAGAGATCCCAAATGTAGTTGTATAAACCTTTGGTGTTTAGGTTTCCCGTGCTCCAGTGTCACACCTGGTTGAACACTTTCAGAGACCCAAAGGGAGGACACACCTCCTCCTCAACAGAACACCGTTCTTAATCTTTCCTCATAATATAAGTAATTACTGTGAAATTGAGACCAATTCACCAATCGCACTGAGACCTTTCAAATGAGACCAAACATGAAAGTGAAGAACAATAGGTTCATAAGACAAATGACATATAATGCCTTATTGATAATGAACTTTAAACCAAGTCTTTTGGGCAGAAGAAGGAAGGGGCAGGAAGAGTAGAGGTGAGGAGGGTGTCATAAAAGCAACAGGGGTGGTGTTGTTTACTCTCTTTTTGAAGTCCTTTTGTTCCTTTGGATATCCCTTCTCAGAGTAGTCTTATGGCATTTACAGGTTTTGATTCACCTCCTTACAGTTACGCCCCACTGAGCAGGCTCTGTGATGGAATGAATGGCTGTTATGCCCTGAGAAGGCTCAGTCGGAGAGCGAAGGGATCTGACATCCAGATTTCAGTTCTAGATCATATCAGATGTTTGGGGTTGCTTCTGAACACCAAAAGAGTGTGCTTTCCCGGCTCAGAGGACCAATTATCTAGGCATGGTATGAGATTCAAACCACGATGCAAGAACGAATGTCTCCTGCCCGAGTTGAGTTGATTCTCAGTCAAGAAAGTGAGAGAAGGGCAGCTCACTCACTGTCAAGCAGTTTCAGAAGATGCTGGGTCTGATATCAGCTGCATCCAACTTGATACCCTCTGGCCTGCTTTACATGAGACCCTTTACAAGGCAGCCTTGTGGAGAAGATCGGGCCAATTGCTCTTGTGTATGTTGGTCCTCCAAAGACAGGTCAGCCTGCATTAGGCAGACCATCAGTTGATGGATTGTTGAGACAATCTCGACTTGCTATTAGTCCTCTGGTCTCCCTCATGGATGGGAATCAAGGCTCACTCCACAAGGAGAATGGCGACCTCAAAGTCCAATTTGGCAGGTGTCCTTGTATTGACATCTGCAACGCTATGGTTGATCCACCCCTCTACCTTCATCTGTTTTTATGGATAGGACGTTGGTATGACCCCAGGCTTTAGTCCTCTCATCCTAGTGGTTTATGTCAAATCATAGTTCCAAGTCCTTACCTTGTGTCTCTGGCAGCATGGGCATCTCGTTCCAGTAGTGTTTTATGCAGTTTGAGTTCATGAAAGGAACGTCTCCAGGTTATGAATATAACCATGGTTCCTTGAGGGAACAAGACAATGCGTCCTGTTGCCATACTTCTGGCATACCTTCCAGCGCATGAGTTTGAAGCTGACGCTGGCTTGCTGTTCGTGCCCTTTTATTCTTTCCCTGGTCGCTGACATAATGGACGCCATGCCCTTCCATTGAACAGATTCTACAGCGGATTCAGAGCGTGGTCATGCAGGAGGTGTTCCCCGCAGAATTTTAAGCGCAGTGTCTCGATTCCTCAAGGAACCATAATTATATTCATAACCTGGAGACATTTCTTTACATATAGCTAATTCAGTGATGAATGAGAGTTTCTTCTCGGTCATCTATTTTGTGTACCAAATATACTGTACCTCTTACTACCTCGAAGCAACTCTCAAGTCTCTGGTTCTGTGAGTCCTTACATGATGGCTTTACTGGTGCTGTTAGGGTTATGTATTGACATTTTGCAACTTTGATCCTTCAGTTACAGCTTCCATCGGGTGCCAGGCTTTGTCAGCCTGATGAGAACGGAATGTTGGAGTTAAATGTTGACAGTTATGCACCTGTGGCCTTTTAGTTTCAGTTTGATTCTTGGTCATAACATGGCCTCCGTAGAATACTGATAGGGCCACCGGAAGAATCTGAAGGAGTGAAGATTCTGACGCACAAGAAATGTGGCCAATTGTTTTCATTTACTGTATCTTGTCCTTTCCTCTATAAATAAAGTGACTTGCAAACTGAGCTTCGGAGGAGGCAAAGCAGGAGGAGGCAAAGCAGGAAGGAGGGTGAGAAGGGCGGGGCCTGCCCGCCCCGGCCTCAGGCGGACTGAGATCCGTCTGGAGGCAAAAGGGATGTTAAGGAGAAACCTGCTTCTCTCCCGCTTGCAATCGACAGCAATCTTTGCAAGCCTTAAAATCCATAAAACCTGTCTTGTGTTTTATTTCGCTTTGAGTTGATCCTTCCTGGTAAAGAGCCGTTTGAGTGAAATAGTCTCAACATTTACTTGGTCCTTCGAGCCGGATCCCAACACGACAGAGCGGAGGAGGAGGAGAGGATGAAGAGGAGCTGAGAGACAGTCTCTGATCCAGAGCCAGGCAGTAGCTGCCTGCAAAAATCCACCAGCGTGAATTCGAGAGGGGGTCGGTGATTCTTCGTCTGGAAAAATCGACTTCTCCGGGCTGTCTGACGGGAGCCGTTGGAAGGACAACTCAACGCACTGATCAGGTGATATACCGGTATTGTTTTTATGGCTGAAGTATGTGGATGAGACTGCAGTATAATGAGTACCGCCTCGAGTTCGTAGCCAGTGATTTGCCTGTTAAGGTGAAGGATCTGTATCGACAGTGAAGCCAAGATTACTAGCTGCTTTGGAAGCACAGTAATCTCGACAGATTCTAATTCTGTCACCAATAGTCTGGGACATTGGTTTGTCGACAAAAATTGTTCTAAGCGCGCGCAGGGTATGAATGGGTATGAATGTGTTGTATGAACGTCATTGTGAATCACTAGGATTTATGGTGAATAAGGTGGTTGTTGTGGTTTAGGAATAACACAACTGATATTTCTCCCACTAGAAGGGGAGTTGTGTTGTTCAAACATAAAAATTATATTGGGTTTGAGTCAAAATTGAAAAAGTTGGTTTGTTCAGACGGCTGTATCCGCAGACAAATTAGTGTCTGTAGAAGCTTGGTGCAGTGGACGATCTGATCAGACGTGTGACTAATCGTTGACTTTACCAAAAAGCAAAAATGGGTGCAGGAAAAGTAAATTAATGGGAGATCCAAAGTTTATGCATGCATATTCGGCAGACAGTGTGCGATATCTCAATGAGTGGAATAAAAAATATGATTTCAGTGGTAAATTAGTCAAAAGGACTGCGCTCTCTTAATAAACAAAATAAAGGTTGATTTATCTCAGCTAAGGGAAAAAGGTTGATCTGTTGAAACTTCAATTAATTGAAGCGACGAAGTGGCAAGAGCAGGCTGATAAAAGACAGGTGGAAGTCGAAGAGAAAAAAAGAGAAACAAGAAAGATTGGTTGCAGTGCAGAAAGAAAAAGAGCATAAAAAGACCCCTTGAACTCCTCACACCTTTCATCAGAATCAGATTCCGTTTTTCCAGCCATCCAAGTGGCTAATCCACATTACGGTGTAGAGGACGAGATGCGCAATAGATAACCAAGAACTTAATGCGTACGCCCATGGTCAGACCAAGAACTTAAAGAGGCAGTAAATGCACTTGGTCCACTATGGAAATTTTACTGCATGGTTAGAGAATTTTCACCAACTGATACGAAAGAAAAAGCAGACAGCATCGCTTTAAATGGCCAAGAGATTGATAGGAGCTGTGTTGAGATTGGCTTTAAATACAGAAATATGGCTGTGAAGGCCATAGGGAGACTAACTTCATGGGAAGAGCTCTAGATGACTAGGTGAGACCAATAATGACCCTCTAGATGACCCAGAAAATGACTCATCTAGGCGAGGCTGACAATGACCCCAAAAGCGGGCCTCAGCACAGGCACAGAAGTAGTGTTATGTCCAGGCTGTTCAGTAAACCTCCTGGGTAGGGACCTTATGTCCCCACTTCAAATTTCTATACACCCACTGAAAAGAATCCCACATACTAAATTTGTTTTTGATTTCCAAGAACCAACACCCCAACAAAGACAGAAGTTAAAACTGACAGGGACCTACATGTGACTATGTATTACAAGCGAGACCCAGGGCCCGACCCGGCCTATTCAGAAAGATTTTCGAGGCTAGGCCCTCAACACGTGACATTGAGCACACTATACACAGACAGAAAAAGGAAATGCTGTTTGCTCTGTGAAACTTTACAGCGAGGCACAGCGACTTTTTTTGAAGGTCAAGGCAGACCGCCACATTTATCTTTGTCTAAGGCAGATGAAGCAGCTAAGCAAGCTGCACAAGGAAGCTAGAGATATGTGAAATACATAAAGTAACATCATTAGAAACTCCATTAGACATGTCAGTGATACCAGACATGCAAAGGCAAGCATCAGCATCCGAGAAGCAGATGTAGTTAACAGGTGCACAAAACAGCAACAATTTTGACATATGGTAAACATGTGTCAACAGGAGGATGGTGCATAGGGTTTTATGCACCAGGTGTTATGCACCAGGGTTTAATAACTACTAAAAAAAAAAAAAAAAATTGTGAATCTTGTTTGATCTGCTGTAAACATAACTGCAGACCTAAGAGAGGTCAATTTCCAAAGCCAGACTACCTTTTCTTTCGAGTTTATCCACATGGATTTTATTTAACTGACACCTTGCCAACAGTACAAATACTGTACGCTCAGTTTACAGCTGTGTGATGATGTGTGAGAAACCACAAGAGCAGCATACACTAGCAGAGTGGATGAACAAAATGTTGAAATTTAAAATGTTTGAAATGTTGTGAGAGCAAATGATCTGCCAGATATACCTCTGTCCCCACAGGCCTCAAGAGTGAAACCAGGCGACAGCATCCTGATCAAAGTTATCCTGACCACACCGACTGCAGTTAAGATCGCTGAGAGATCTACGTGGATTCATCAAAGCCATTGCAAACTGCTAACACCTTGGGAGGACGCTGAGTAAGGGTGGAAGTCGGCCGGTATCAAAACCTTTGGCTGCTGAAGAAATCAACTAATCCCTTACTCCCAGCTATAGCGCCCCCAATGGGAGCACGTGAGGGCTGGAGAGTTGCTCTAAACCTGACTGCAGCAGTGACGTCACACTGGTGGCCATAAGAGAGACGATTAAAGGGGAACTGAAACTAATTGAATTTTGACTGGTTCACAGAACAACATGAACTAAAGACTCATCTTGATTTGAACATGTTTGTGCATGATCTGTGTTTTACCATGTTTAAGGGCAATGATTACTAAAATGATTAGCCAGACATTTCTCAGTTTTACCATACTTCTCCACCAAGAGAGAAATGGAGAGTTTTGTATCATGTGTGTAGTCTCAGCTGTGACATGGCTGAGTGCTGATGTTATGATACAAAAGGTACACTGATAAGCTACAGTAGCCGTGCTGAGAACAAGAGGCACCGTTTTATTTCATTCTTCCTTTTCAGTTTATTTTCACATTTCCTCCTATGTTCAAGCTTTAAATTTTGTATTGTATACATTATGATTAAGATGCAAGCCTTACAGGTGATCGCCCAGGTAACATTTTGGGGGTCGGTTGGGAATTTTTCCTCAGATACTGGGGTTTTCGCCCAACCTTGCTGTTTAAAGTAAGCATCGACTATGTAATCAAGTAATCAGTAGAGATGTAGTTCAATATGCATATGCCTTATTATGTTATTTTTCAGGTGCTAAATGTCAAACAGGAGGGATATGTTAGGGTTATGTATTGACATTTTGCAACTTTGATCCTTCAGTTACAGCTTCCATCGGGTGCCAGGCTTTGTCAGCCTGATGAGAACGGAATGTTGGAGTTAAATGTTGACAGTTATGCACCTGTGGCCTTTTAGTTTCAGTTTGATTCTTGGTCATAACATGGCCTCCGTAGAGAATACTGATAGGCCACCGGAAGAATCTGAAGGAGTGAAGATTCTGACGCACAAGAAATGTGGCCAATTGTTTTCATTTACTGTATCTTGTCCTTTCCTCTATAAATAAAGTGACTTGCAAACTGAGCTTCGGAGGAGGCAAAGCAGGAGGAGGCAAAGCAGGGAAGGAGGTAGAAGGCGGGGCCTGCCCGGCCCCGCCTCAGGCGGACTGAGATCCGTCTGGAGGCAAAAGGGATGTTAAGGAGAAACCTGCTTCTCTCCGCTTGCAATCGACAGCAATCTTTGCAAGCCTTAAAATCCATAAAACCTGTCTTGTGTTTTATTTCGCTTTGAGTTGATCCTTCCTGGTAAAGAGCCGCTTGAGTGAAATAGTCTCAACAGTGCGGACTTCTGAAATTCACCTCAAGCTACAGTGTGCCTGTTTTCCTGCCTAATCCTTCCTCTAGATCTGCCGCCACTGTGCTCTGCAAGTCTGCTGCCATCTCAAACAGTCTCAGTGGTCATCCTTCCTGCCCATATTGTTGTCTGCCCTTTGTTTGAACTCATTCAATCTTAACTCTCTCTGTGGTTTACCATAAGTAATGGTTAAACGATTACAGCAATATACTTTAGCATTAAGAAATATTTCAAAACAAATTGACAGCAGAAAAATTACAAAACAAAATTACATTCTTTTAATGTGATAAGCATAATGCCATTAAATTGAACTCAAAGAATCAAAACATTCCACAGATTCGGTATTTATAAATAAGGGTTTGTGCACATTTGTACATCTATAAAGTTGTTCAGACACTTTCAGCATGTTACTGTTATACATTTCAATGTCAATGCAAACACATGGTATGTACATGGTAGAACCAAACTCACAAGATTGCATTGCTGTATCAGTTACTTAAATGTAGTCTATTAAAAGTCTGTGTTCAGAATAAAGTTGTTCTGTCTTTAATAATTTGTGTGGCATTTTTTTTTAATTTTATGAATCACAGAACTTCATTGTATTCTTCCAATAACACGTTGCTTTGTATTTTGTTCAGGCTTAAGCAGAATTATATAAAATTTAGGTGCAAATATGCAAAGTAACAAACCAAAGCTTGAAGCTAAAATGGCAAATATCTCCACAGCTACAGTAAATTTTCCTGGAGAGGTGACATAAGCTGGTATGAATGTGATCCATACAGCACAAAATATGAGCATACTGAATGTGATTAATTTGGCTTCATTAAAGTTATCAGGCAGTGTGCGAGCCAGGAAAGCCAGAATGAAGCACAAAACAGCCAGTAGGCCAATATAACCCAGCACAGCCCAAAAACTCTATTGTAGAACCCAAACTGCACTCAAGAATTATCTTTTCTTGTAATATTTCATATTTTTGTGGGGAAATGGAGGTGATATTGTTAGCCATATCACACAGATAAGAACCTGTATAAGTGTAAAGGAAAGAACACTGAGTCGTTGTTGTACAGGCCCAAACCATTTCATGACATTACTTCCTGGAAGTGTAGCCCTGAAGGCCATTAACACCACTAGTGTTTTTCCAAAACACAGGAGATACAGAGAACAAAAAGTGATCCCAAATGCTGTGTGATTTGAACATGCAGGACCACTCTGTGGGCTGACCAATGAAAGTAAGTGAACAGAGGAAACACAAAGTCAATGAGAAGAGCAGCAGGAAACTCAGCCTGAGTTGTTGGCTTTTACTATGGGGGTATCCTTCTTTTCTGTAAAACAGGGTGGCCACCAGCACAGTTAATCCAACCCCAAGCAGTGAGAATATGACTAACACTATACCCATAACTTCTGTAAAGGACAGAAACTCCACAGCCTTTAGCACGCATTCATTTTTTCTCAACATTAGACCAGTATTCCCTGACACTGCTTGCAGTTATTTGAATCTAGAAAGGATGTCATAATGACTAGTTAGAGACAAAGGAGCAATTTTATCAGACAAAAATAAGGGAAATTTTTATTTGAAACTGTGAAATGGGTTGAAAGTTACCTGTCTCATTACTGATTTCTCCTTCTGCACATGGAATACAGTCATAACAGCAGATAGGTCTTCCTTTCTGTGCAGCCTTCCTTGTACCGGGAGGACAGCTCTCACTGCACACGGACCTTGGCTTCTACATGTGTTTATATATTCAAATATTTATATTGAATCTGAAGAATGAAGATTAATTTAATATTGACTATGAATTAAAAATTATGTAAATTTAACAGTCAAATCATATTTTGGAGGTAGGTGCAATAAAACATTACCAAAAATAGTATAGGCAGACATTTCATAAGTTCTGACGTAGAAAAAGGAATAGTTGCAATTAATCTCTAAACAATTCTAGATGTATATAACTTTCTTTTTTCAGACAACAACAGTCGTCAAAAGTTAGATATTTTGAAAAAAAATTGTAACCAAGTTTTGGGTCACCATTGACATTCATGGAAGTTCAAAGCATCTTGCTTTGTGTTCTCTAGAACAAAGAAATTCATACAGGTTTGAAACTACTTAAAGGTATGTAAATGATGATAGAATTTCAATTTTTAAAGCACATCTGCTTTTTGAGTTGGTTATGAATGAGTTGATACGATTGGCCTGCATTGACTTCTGTCTTTACTGACTCAAAAAAAAAAAAAAAGATTCCAGCCAAGTTGCAACAGCAGCACAGGAATTAACTGCATTAATAAATGTCATAATTGCTATGTTGTCCATCCAAACTGACACATGCTTACCCTGGATGATAACTTCACAGAGCCAGTAACTTGAGGTCAACATCGTATCCAGGACTCTGATATACATATGTTGGATACATCTGCTTACTAAATGCCTCAATACTTGTTCGGGAGGGAACCTCTGCATGTGAGCTGAGCTGAGCAAAGGCCTTGCTGCCTAGTGACAGCACACGAACCAGGACAGGGAGTAACTGAGGTAACTTTATATGTGGAAAAGGATGAAGGTTAAGCACTACAATGTTTCCATTGCCAGGCTCTTACAAGAAGTGCATAAAACCATCCACCAAAGCTGGTCATGGTCCAAACTTCAGCAGCAATCATGAGTGTCTTATCGACCATATTAAAAATATACAAAAAAAAAAAAAGTACATAAAAATAAAAGGAACTCCCTTGTTAGAGAGTTGTCTTCTGAAAATGTTTCTAGCTGTTTGTGTAAGCACACAGGGGAACTCTCATACACTTATTGGTGTATATAAGAAAGAAAATGAAAAGAAATGTGAAAGTCCCAGACAAATCACTTTGTTCCAAAGAACAATTCTAAATGAGTACTGATGAGTACTGACTAAATGTCTGGGTAATGCTGCACAAGATCCAATTCCTACAGTTCTAGTTGGCTTTTTCTAGTAAAAATTATCAGGGGTGATAGGGGCTGCCAATATGAAACAGTTAAAGTGTTAAGTGGCAAGTTAAAGTTAAGTTAAAGTGGCAAGCAGTTTCCCTACTGGACTTCTGGGGCCCTGAGTAAAACTCTCTGTCTGATATCTTATATTAATGCATTCATAAAAACTCCAAAATGATGCCAACTATTTAAATTGTTCTTTCAGCTTGCATACATTGTGTAAAGCTAGGATTAGCACTAGTTGTAACACTTTATTTTGATAGTTCATTTTAGACATTCTATAAGACAACTATAAGTAACTCTGCAATGTCATGTCAACTGAATTTAATGAACTTTTTAGTAGACTGTCTCCCTTAAAGTGATAGTTTACCAAAAATTAATTACATTTGCCATTAATTTTCTCATCCTGAGGCCATCCAAGATGCTGGGTGACGTTTTGTTCTTCAGTACAGTAATTTTTAACGAAAAGTGAGGTCTTTTTTTAAATAAAAAATGGCTACATACATACATGCATGGAATACAAAAATAATACTCCAACAAAATGTTTAGGTTTTATAAAGTGAAATAATATTAGAAAAGTTATTATTAACATTTAGAATCCATATAATCCAAGCCTCAGGCAAACAGGGAAATCTGTTTAATTTCCATTAGCTAGTTCTTTCATGTTGAGTTAAATTTGTTAATTTCACACCTTCATTCAAGCACTTGGTTAACTTGCATATCACCAGCTTATCACCAAGGACCAATTTTAGTTAAAATCATTACTTTTCTACAGAAGAAAAAAGTTGCTTACATGTAAGATGGCCTGAGGGTGAATTAACAGCAAATATTTACTTCTGGGTGAACCATGCACTTAATATTTACTCACCCTGCATAGGTTTTTCAGGTTTTTGAAGTGTGGATCTGTATAATTTTATATATACTGTATGTATGTGTGTGTGTGTGTATATATATAATATATATATATATATATATATATATATATATATATATATATATATATATATATATATATATATATGTGCATGTGTGTGTGTGTGTGTGTGTGTGCCCTGGGTTCACTCATCACAGGCTGATCGGTTTGCAGCTGCGATTCCCTGACTTGAAAAGGCCACAAGGCACACCAGAGGGGTGAGTATGAACCCATGACAAGCTAACAGTAATATCCTATTTCTTGCGTTTCGCAGACAACAGCATGTGACCGATCAGCCACCACCCCAAAGCACGGACTCACTGCACCACAACGACTACGAGAATCTGGAGAGCACTGCAGCACCTGTCACGTCTTGGGACTATCATTCTCACTTGTATTTGTTATCATTTCTAATAAATCCACCCTCTGGGGTATTTATTTTGAGCTCTATCTTGCCGTGTGTTTTTTCACCCTGCCACAATTGTTTTGTGATATTTAATCTCCAACAGCAATGTGAACTTCTATAAACATCTATTTGGTCATTAACTTTTAAATGCATCATTATATTGATAATAAGCAGTTCTCCCCATGACTGAAACATCAACAAGCTACTTGTTTTGTCCACTTTTAGGGCAGATGTTACAATCACTTCACACAAGCTGGAGACAAAACAAAGCAAAAACCGGAGGCAGCCAGTTCAAAACAGCAGACATTCTGTGACACCAGCAGCTTACAATATCATCTTGCTGTGATGATGGGTGCCAGAATATATGTAGTGGAGGCTTTAATTAGATTTTTTTTCACATACATAATACCACTACCAGAAAAAAATGCTGACAACTGTGGTAAAATTATATTAAACGAGCAGACTTGAAAGAAATGATAGTCAAAACTGTTTGCGATACATCTTTTTAGAAAAGGTTAAAGTATTGTATTTTGTTGTTATGGGTGCATCTAAAGATTTGTTATGCATCGCACTAAGTTAAGTCCTGTGTGAAATAATCTTTGTGTGCATGTGTTTAAAACAACAAATCAATGATTTATATGCTTAATCATTTGTAGGTGTGTATATATAATGATTAATTGCGGCTGGGATAATAATGTAGCTGTAAAAATAGTGGCCTGCCAAGTTTGAAGTATGTGTATAAAGATTAAAATAATGTCAATAATGTGTTTAAAATGTGTTAAAGTTTTTAAAAACAGTCATAGTCCAGGACAGTGAGGGACCTTATATAAGCAGGTAAATGTGATTTTTTCAGTTACTGTAAAAAAAAAAAAAAGTTAACAGACTTAATTACTAGAATGTCTAACTATACTAACTGCCATAAGATAAATGCATAAATATTGTTAAAAAAGTTGTTAGCCATGTATCATTACTTCTTGTTTTTTTCGTTTAAGATAATAAAGTTATGTGATCTCCTAGCTCATGCTTGATGAATTGAATAGCAAAGGTTTAACTCATAACTAAAAGCATATTTTAGACCAAATTATAGTTATACAGCACACAAAACTAAACTATTTTGAATAGTGACTAGTTACCTCCAGCTGTCCTCCAGCCCAGATTATGTTTTCAGTGTTGAGAAGAAAGCGCTGGTCAGGGGAAGTGAGGCGTCATAGTATCCTACTGATTTAAATTCGATGGATCCATCTGAATTCTGCTGCCAATTGACAACTTCATATTGGGCTACTGCTCCACCAGTGTTGTCAAACCATACACTATCCCCTGTATTTAAGATGAAATGAACCTTTTTCAGGGCCTCAACCACCTAGTTAAATCAAATGTATGTGTGTGTGTACGAGAGAAAAGAGAGCGTTAATCATTGAGATGTATGTTCCTCTTTGTCTCCTTTCAAACAATCTGTCTTTATCTTTTACCTGCTGTGGTTGTATTGTCAGGCCTTTTCACAACTTTCTTGTTCTTTACACTTAAGTAGATTGTGTAGTGAATGAGCCACAGCATAAATTGCTTTGTAAACATAGCTTAGAAATCTTTGCTCAGGCACATCTTCTTTGTGGTTTTTAATGCAAGCAGATCCTCATATATGCTGCAACTTAGTGCATACTGAGAAGAATTTCCCAGTCTGTAAGCATGTTAAAGTGGTTTCCCAGAATGCTTTTGTGACATAATCTGAAAAACCTTCAATATCACTTTTTTCTCACTGCAAACCCCAGTGAACCTCCCAGGACATGGAAACTGTTTGAGTAATCAAACCCTTAACAGTTATCCATGATTTCACACCAATCATTTGGAGGCCTGTAATGTTCTGAATAATTAATTCATCAACAAGTAAGCCCATCTCAAGAAGTGAAGCAAATGCAACAATCACTTTTGCTGTGCCTTTTTTAATTGTGTCTACCACTTTCTTGAGTTTTTCTGTCTCTGTTCGGGAGAATTTCACAGAGTACTCCACACAAATTCCCTCTTCTTGGGCTAATTTTAGAAATATAGCCATTCCATAGTTTCCATAATCATTGTCACTGTTCACAGCTCCAATCCAAGACCAGCCTAAATGTTTGACAATGTATGCAAGTGCTCTGCTTTGGTGGTAATCACTAGCCATGGTCCTAAAGAAATAGGGGTAATCTTTCCTATCACTGAGACAGTCGCACGAAGCTGAGTGACTTATCTAAGAGAAAACAAAACAAAAGGTAAAAAAATAAATACATGAAACAGTCATCAAAACACTTCATTGTATTGAATAAGCTGTACAGTTATTCCTTACCACTGGAATTTTAAAAGGTCCCGTAGTTCTGGACAGAATCACTGTGGCTAAAGATTCTGTTTCTCCTATGATAGCATGTATTGGAAACTGTCCATTGCATCTATTTCCTGCAGCATACACTTGACCATTCAATAATGCCATAATAGCACTTATGGTAGACAGTCTTGAACTACAGGTATCATAGATTTGATAACCAATAGAAACATTTGGGAGCAAATGTTTACTTCTATTAATCTCTCAATGGCAAAGATCGTCATTTGAGCCAGTCGAAAATCTCTCAGATTCACACTATGAAATTACATTTTAAATCAATTGGCTAAATAGCAATTAAATTAACAAACAGATACATCAATTGGAAAAGTGAAGAATATAATTTGCATTTACTTTACTTTCCTCTGCCCACATATCGTAAACAGTAAAAAACAGTAAGTACATTATCTGCAAAAATATTTAAATTTTAACAAACCTTGAGCATGATAATAGCTGAGGTTTTTGCTTAAACATAAATGAAGATAAGGTTTCTTTGCTGTGGACTGGAAAAAGTGCGCCAATTGTTATGTCTCCATCCTTGGAAAATAGTGGGTACTTAGGGTCTCCCATCAATCGGCAAATGGAGTTACCTGCTTTGGTTTGAAGTTGCTGCAAAAGCAAAAGTATGTAAAAAGAGAAGCATCTCAGATGTTGAGCTCAGCTGTGGCTGCCAAATGACTTGATACAGCACTTGAATTTTTATATGCATAATTAGTATGGATGAACAGCCAGTGACATCATAGGGCAGGACTGATTTGTTTGACAGATTTAAGGTAATTTTCTGAAGTTGACATAAGGTACTATAATGTAAAAGTGCTCTGACACATACGTGTGCTAACAGATAACCTACTTGTGCCATTTAATGGAGGTGATTAATGCAGTGAATTTATGCATACACTACAGGTGTAATCTCAATCTGTAAATTATTTCCAACAATGGCTGTTTTATTTTGAGATCCATCTTTTCACACAAATACTACAAAATATTTAAATGCTCCAGATGGAGAACTTTTACAATTCGAACACCAGGATATTTGAACTTATTTTATTTTCCAGGAAACATATATGCATGTAGCCTTTGAAGGGCAGTACAAAAAAATAAATAAATAAACAAATAAATTACTTAATTAGCCAATTTTGCATAAATTAATATTGCAGAGTGAACCATCCCATCATTTTCAAAGTCTCTGTTTTGCTTAGATTTGCTTAGTTTTGCTTAACACTAAAACAGTGTCTGCAGTGTTTTTCTCTGTTTTTTTCTCTGGGGTCTCTGTTTTTGAGATTGGAAAATGCTGAAGTAATGTCAACAATGCAAACTATTATGCAGCAGAAATATATTACTATTGTTTAATTCCTAATAGTAAATGCCATTTTGTTTGTTCCCCAAAAAAGTTTAATTTTCAATAATTGAAAGATAAAGTAAATTAATGTTTTATGCCTTCATTTGATAACCAGATACACAACACAGAATTTCTGAGGAAAATTTTAATATTTCATAAGGGTATTTTCAAAATTTACAGTGGTGTAAAAACTCCAGAAATGTTAAATATTTGACCTTTAAATGTTGTAAAAAATTACTAAACTGGATATGCATTCCTATTATCTCAAACCAAATGCATAACTTAAGTAGGCTATTTGACCTAGACAGTGCACCTGAGAACTAGGTAACTCTGTATGTCCTGTATGTGCTACAGAGATAAACTATAGCATTGATCAGGCTCATAAAACGTCACCGAGTGTCCATCAGAACTGGAGGTTTTAGCTCATGCTACTTGCTTACATGCTCATGTCGCTGTTTGAGCTTAATAATAGTAGTGAGTTTGTTTTATAATTGTGCAGGGTGCACTTAATACACTTCAATTTAGATTTGTATGTTGATAAGCCCTTTCTTTGCCATCCTTTAAACCTTTTGTCTGTCCTGAACTGTCTACCTGTCCTGAAACAACCACAGAGGTTGTATTTAAACTGTCTGTCTATCTTGAACTGTCCGCCTACCTGGAAATGACAGTCTGCCCACCTGGAAATAACTGTCTGCCCTGAATAACATATCAGCACTACAATGACTGGAGGGGTGTTCCCTGACGTTGGTGCTTACAGTGATAGAAGTGGCCCACACCATTTCAACTCCTTGATCAGTCCTCTCCATCGCCTTCCCTGTTTCTTGGCAGCCATCAGTGCAGCGTGATAGCAAGTCTGCTAATCTCAATAGATGTCGTAGCTCTGGGGGATCCCTTGCCTCCACCTCGACACTCTAAATCCTGGACTCTGCCTCGGTCCATAGACTAGCAGCTCCACTCCGCATTTTCAGTCATAACCCGCTATACCACCATACCCCACCCAGGGGCTCCACTCCTCAGTCTGTGCCTCATTTTTTCATCCCTCCGGCTCCTCCTTCTCTCCAGCTACATCTTGGCCCTGTCGCCCACCTGGCTCTTTCTGCTCCTTTATTCTTCTCCCTAGATCCTCCCTCCATCCTATCTGCATGGTCTTCTGCCTACCTTCCTGCCTGCTGTTTGCCACTGCATTCTTCCCGCTTCAAACCCACTACCACTCTCCTATGTTCCATTCTTATTAGTTGTCTTGGACTTTTTTTGTGTTTTCATTCATGTTTATCCATGTGTTTCATTATGTTAGTTAACCTTTGTCCAAAGTAGCTGATCCTCCTCACCTGTCTGCCCCTCACAGTAGCGCACCTACTTTAGTTCTAGTCTATTCAGTTGTTCCTTTGTCTAGTATTGAATGTTAATGTTGTTTTATGCATACCTATATATAAACTGCACCCATGAAAAAACTTGAGAGAAATACAATAAATAGTTTTCTCAGAAAAAAAACAGAAATGTGATTGATAAACTTGCAGTTGTGAGAAATACAGTCATAGAGATATAAACTCGCAAATCTTATTTTTTGTAGCAATTGCAAGTTTGTATCTTGCAATTCTCACTAATTGCATGTTGTCTTTTGTTTAAATGTTCATTTTTCCAGTCCACCAAACTTTTGCAAATTCTTTTCCTGCCCTGAAGTTCATCTTTCCTGTTTCTTTGTTTTATTTTTTTATAAACTTTCAGTAAGTGTCGGTAAAAAATGTGCAAATTAAAGCACCATTTACAGAGAGACACGTGGGTAGGTTATCAGTCCTAGGTATGGGGCACATGGGAATTGGAGTTCATTTAACTAATATTCAGGTGATGTGAGGATTACCAAGTTTGAAGTCCAAGCATAGTATTTGTTATTAATTCCTAAGATCGCAACCTGAGAGAATTAATCAAAGCAGAGATTTAGCTTATCGTTAACATCTTGAAATTTGCACCATTCAGTAGGAGATTGAGGTTTCTTTGCATGACCAACTGGTGAACCGAAAGCAAGGTCTTGTCTGGAAAAATCCTGGTGTTTCTAATGGGTTGGCGATCATCCTGGCTAATCTCTTTGTGATTCACTCACAGTGAATAGACATGGCCTTTTGTTTCAGGAGGTATCAGGAACAGTTACCTATTGATGGAATGAGAATACTGATTGCCTTACGGTCATGCTGACGTGCAGTCATAGAGGTCATGCTGTGAAGATGTGGGGAGCCTCAGTGTGAGATTTGGAATGTAAATCAAACGCTTGTGTTTATCTTATAACCGATTATTACTGGACTGGGTTAAATTTGCACTGCACATCTGGTCCGTTAGTGCTCTCAGACAAAATGGTTCTATGTTTTATGTTGATTGAGTTAGTGTGTTAAGCAGTTTTGATCCCTGAGAATCGAGGACCAGGCCCTGAGCAGGAAGCCATTCAGACACTCAAGCACAGCTCACAAACAGTTTAGAGGAAGACACTGAGACATGGTGCCCTTTGGCACCCTCATCCTGTCAAGGTACCAGACATGGGTTTTTCCAGAGGTCTGGACAGGATGCGGTGGTTCTAGGTGACCTACCCCAAGGGTAGTTGATGCCATCGCTTCAGCGAGACCGTCATGTATAAGACATGCTTATGCTTTGAAATGGAACCTGTTTGTCAAGTGGTGTTCTTCTCAAAAGAAGAACCCAGAACATTTCCAATCAGAGTTATGCTGTCTTTTCTACAGCAAGAGTTGGGTCAAAGGCTGTCTCCCTCCACCCTCAAAGTCTCTAGTGCTGAGAGCAGTACAGTACAACAGGGCCCATTTGAGCCTTTGCCAGCTGTCAAGCTGAAGTTTTTGTCAATGAAATCTCTGCTCCTGCCCACTCTGGCCTCCACCAAGAGGGTACCTACAGATATTTTTGTAAGGAGGTCGACAAATTGTAAGGAGGTGAATCAAAACCTGTAAATGCAGTAAGATTATTCTGAGAAGGGATTTCCAAATGAACAAAAGGACTTCAAAAATAGAGTAAACAACACCACCCCCCTGTTGCTTTTATGACACCCTCATCACCTCTGCTCTTCCTGCTTCCACTCCTTCTGCCCAAAATACTCGGTTTAAAGTTAATTAGGAATAAGGCATTATATGTCATGTGTCTTATGAACCTATTGTTCTTCACTCTTCACACATGTTTCGTCTCATTTGAAAGGTCTCAGTGCGATTGGTAAATTGGTCTCACTTTCACAGTAATCACTTATATTATGGAGAAGATTAAGAACTTGGTAGAACTGTGTTCTGTTGAGAAGGAGGTGTGTCCTCCTTTTGTCTCTGAAAGTGTCCCAGCCAGGTGTGACACTGGAGCATGGCAACCTAAACACCAAAAAGGTTTATACAACTACATTTGATCTCTCTTTGTCTGGTCTGAGTATATAAGGAAAGTGACAAAACACAATGGCTTAGCATGCTATTACTTAGGGAACGCATAAAAAATTACTGTTTTTGAGTCTGTTGAGGAGATGGCTGCATTAAGGTAAGTGATCTACGGGGTAGCCTCTGACTAAGACCTGGACTAGCCCAGATGTGTCGTGAGTCTGGCCAAACAAGGTCTCTAAGCGACCCAGACTCCTAACTAACGATAAGTCGAAAACTAGGAAATATTATAGTTAATTCTTTTCTTTTCTTCCGCTTATCTGGGGCCGGGTCGCGGGGGCAACAGTCTAAGCAGGGACGCCCAGACTTCTCTCTCCCCAGACACTTCCTCCAGCACTTCCGGGGGAGGTGTCCGGGAGGCATCCGGAACAGATGCCCGAGCCACCTCTGCTGGCCTCTCTCAATGTGGAGGAGCAGTGGGTCTACTCCGAGATCCTCCCGAGTGACTGAACTCCTCACCCTATCTTTAAGGGAGCGCCCAGCCACCCTACGGAGGAAACTCATTTTGGCCACTTGTATCCGGGATCTCATCCTTTCGGTCATGACCCAAGGCTCATGACCATAGGTGAGAGTAGGAACGAAGATCGACTGGTAAATTGAGAGCTTTGCCTTGCGGCTCAGCTCCTTCTTCACCATGACAGACCAGTACAGCGACCGCATTACTGCAGAAGCTGCACCAACCGTCTGTCAATCTCTGCTCCATCCTTCCCTCACTCGTGAACAAGACCCCAAGATACTTAAACTCTCCACCTGGAGGCAGGAGCTCCCACCAACCTGAAGGGGGCAAGCCACCCTTGTCCGACTGAGGACCATGGCCTCAGACTTGGAGGTGCTGATTTTCATCCCTGCCACTTCACACTCAGCTACAAACCGCCCCAGCACACACTGTAGGTCTTGGCCAGATGCAGCCAACAGAACAACATCATCAGCAAAAGCAGAGAAGCTATCCTGAGGTCACCAAAACTAGACCCCCGGCCCCCGACTGCGCCTAGAAATCCTGTCCATAAAAATAATAAACAGGACCGGGTGACAAAGGGCAGCCCCTGTCGGAGTCCAACATACACTGGAAACAAGTCTGACTTAATGCCGGCAATGCTCTGATCATACAGGGATCGGACAGCCCTTAGCAAAGGGCCCCTTACCCCATATTCCCAGAGCACCCCCCACAGGACACCACGAGGAACCCAGTCGAATGCCTTCTCCAAATCCACAAAACGTAGACTGGTTGGGCAAACTCCCAGGAACCCTCCAGCATCCTGAAGAGGGTATAGAGCTGGTCCAGTGTTCCATGTCCAGGACGAAACCCACATTGTTCCTCTTGAAGCTGAGGTTCAACTATCGGACAGATTCTCCTCTCCAGTACCCTGGCATAGACTTTCCCAGGGAGGCTGAGAAGTGTGATCCCCCTATAGTTGGAGCACACCCTCCGGTCCCCCTTCTTAAAAAGAGGAACCACCCCCCGGTCTGCAAGTCCAGAGGTACTTTCCCCCGCGTCCATGCGATGCTGCAGAGGCGTGTCAGCCAAGACAGCCCTACAACATCCAGAGACCTGAGGTACTCCGGGCGGATCTCGTCCACCCCTGGTGCCTTGCCACCGAGGAGCTTCTCAACAACCTCAGTGACCTCAGCCAGGGTGATGGTCGAGTCCCCCCCTGTTTCCCCGGCCTCTGCTCCCTCAGTGGAAGACGTGTTGGCGGGATTGAGGAGGTCCTCAAAGTATTCCTTCCACCGCCCGACAATATCCCCAGTCGAGGTTAGCAGGTTCCCACCAGCACTGTATATGGTGTTGGCAGGGCATTGCTTCCCTTTTCTGAGGCATCGGGCGGTTTGCCAGAACCTATTTGAGGCCGTCCGATAGTCATTTTCCATGGCCTCCCCGAACTCCTCCCAGACCCGAGTTTTTGCCTGCACAACCACCCGGGCAGTGGTCCGCTTGGCCCACCGTTATCTGTCAGCTGCCTCAGGAGTCCCACAAGCCAACCAGACCTGCCAAACGTTCCCAACAGACCCTCATGGTACGTTTGGGCCTGCCAAGTCTGTCTGGCCTCCTCCCCCGCTAACGGATCCAACTCACCACCAGGTGGTGATCAGTTGACAGCTCCGCCCCTCTCTTCACCCGTGTTTCCAAGACATGCGGCCGGAGATTAGATGATACAACCACAAAGTTGATCATTGACCTCCGCCTCTAGGTGTCCTGATGCCACGTGTACTGGTGGACACACTTATGTTGAACATGGTGTTCGTTATGGACAGACTGTGACTAGCACAGAATTCCAACAACAGAACACCACTCAGGTTTAGATCGGGGGGGCCGTTCCTCCCAATCACGCCCCTCCAGGTGTCACTAGCATCACCAACGTGAGCGTTGAAGTCCCCAACAGAACTTTCCAGCACCCCTCCCAAGGACTCCAAGAAGGCCAGGTACTCTACACTGCCATTCAGCCCATAGGCACAAATGACAGTGAGAGTCCTCCAAAAGATTAATAAATATTAGTGATTTTTAACGAGACGCAAAGAAAAGACCGAACACGCATTGACCTTCGACCAGGGCCTCTGGATTCCGTTCTGCAGGAAAAGGGGACCCTTACAAAATCATGTCTAGAGTTTGGGATGGCAGATACCCAGGTAACACTGAAGAGGCAGCCCAGCTATGCGCCAAAGTTTCCCACTACTCCTTTTAGAGATCAGGTGGTGGACCTCAAGCGCTGACCCCAGGAGTTAGACCCAACCCTAGCTTTGCTCTGTCCCACAAAGACACATAGCTGAAGGCTGGGTGACCCCTAACACATTAGCCTTTGTGTAAATCTGGTATCCTCCTGTGTTCTCTTCTTAAACGGATAGAGCCACTGAGAGGCCGGGTTGGCTTGTTAACTGCTCCAGACTGTCCATACATCAGGCCCTGTTGGGCTCCTTTATCCCCCCTCATCAGGCAGATGTGGTGAAGTGTCTGGCACCAGGCCCTCACTCATTGAATCCTTGACAACTGGTAGAGCACTGGGGTCCATATGGAACTGATTTTTTATTTATTTGATTACATTTTAAATTAAATCATAATTATATTTTGATTAATCTTAATTTTAAAACCACTATAAAGCCATATTTGAGACAGTTTTTCTACAATTCAGGGTCAAACAATTGTTCTGTAGTCACTGTGACACACCATTTGTTAATACATACGATGCAGCTAAGTTTGGAGTCTGTACCAGTACATAAATTGCCTGTGCATTCGGCATTAACTGACATTTACTTTGCTTGCATCAATTTGGTAAATCATTGACTAAAAAACAACAAAAGACCCAAATGTGATCTAAAACCAATTTATTGCCTGCTGATAGAACTTTAATTTGTGTAGGAGAATTTCATGATTCACAGTATTAAATGCCTTTGAGACGCTACAAAAATCAATTTGGCTAGCTTGCTTAACATCTGCAAAAAAAAAAAACATCTTTTAGCACAACACTGGTAACGAAACACACCGTGACACAGAGGTGAGTAAAATAAGGTGGTTTGACAGATTAGTTATGGCAGAATGGTGATGAACAATAGCAGGTATTAACAAATCTCTTGGAAGCTTTGTTTGGGAATTTTGGTGGCTTGACTTTCTGTATTGACATGGAGAACCTGGAGCACGACTGGAACTGGAGGAGTGTAATGTCGCCTCTGGCTTGCTTTGTTGTGGACACTTAACTTCTAGTGATTATCGTTGAATTGATTACAGAGACTGTCTCTGCATTTAATAACAAATTGTTCACTCTCGTCATTATACATCCCTGTCATTGTATTCTTCTACCTTATACTGTACAGTGCTTTGATGCAACCTGTGTTGTTAAAAGCGCTATGCAAATAAAAATGATCGATTGATTGATTAAATAGTTAGGGTCTTGTCTGTAGAGTAGCAAGCTTGCATGTGGGAAGAACAGGGTACTGACAGATGGATAAATTCCAATCCAAAGTCATCATAGGCAGCTAATTGGAGACAGAGTAGAGACTCTAAACCTTGCTGATAAGTCATCATCAAAGACTTCTCATTACATCCACTGGCTGCATCTAAGGTATGAAATGATGAGGTGATGATGATGTGCAGGTGTGTCTGAATAGTACTTAGCCAACCACAAAGATTGGGAACGTTGTGGTTGGCTGACAGGGGTGCTGGATGGTGGTTGGCTGGTGGAAGAGCCTGACAAATCTGTAACAACTGGCTTCCACCAAATTGCCTGTATATGTCGTGGTTGATACAATTTTGGGACATTAAAATGCTTGAATTATCCTTGACACGGGTAGAACTTATCATAAATGTCATAATGTCATAATTTAAACATAAATTAAACAACTGGACTATAGCAGCTAAAAAGATCTCCAAGTAAATCTCACAAAACAACAATCAACAAATGCCTTTTGTATTATTATCTTTTTTTTTTTTTTCCCACAGTCTTCATTGTTGAAATGTAGGTTTTATGATTCATGTGGCGTTGGTTTTCTGTTAGACCACAAGAGAAGGGTGGAAAGGTTGATTTGATATGTGATATCACAATGTTATTCCTGGCTTGCAAAAAAAAAGCATATAAAGCATATAACATAAAGCATTTAATAACCATTGCCACATTTTTAAGCCCAAATTTATTTATTTATTGTCACTTAAATAAGATAAGTTGACTCATCTAAACATTTTTAAGCAGCAGGGAAACTTTGAAACTATTTTTTTTACAGTGTGTGTGTAAGATCCATATTTACACTGTATGTAATTTGCATCAATTATATAATCACTACGTTGATGAGGGGGCAGCGAGGCATCATAGTATCCCACTGATTTAAAGTGAATTGCACCATCTGAGTCTTTTTGCCAGTTAATAATGTTGTAATGGGCTACTGCACCTCCAGTGTTGTCAAACCACACATAATCTCCTGTTTTTATGGTGAAATTTTATGGTGATCCTTTTTTAGAGCATCAACAATCTAGTGAAAAAAGACATTTAAACTATAACTAAGGCATTTCAAATGATGGTTCCTCTGTTGCGCCCTTCATATTCACCTTTATTTTATATTTACCTGTTATGGTTGTATTGTCAGGCCTTCTCACAACCTTCTTAAACTGACAGTTTTTTTATATCTGAAGGTGAAAATATATATAGAAATATATTACAGTAAACTATCAATTTTCCATTTCAAATGTAGTGAACATGTATGCTAGATTTGTCAGCATCTTAACATTTATTACAATTATTCAAATGTTTTTACATTTTACAAAAATAAAACAAACAACAATAATCACATTAAGTTAATAAACACATTTATTTATTACCCGGACTTAGACATTGTTTTTCCCATCATATTTTGCTTTGTATTTTGTTCAGGCTTGAACAGGATGATATAACATTTAGGTGTAAAAATACAGAATAGTAAGCCAAAGCTTGAGGCTAAATGGCAAATATCTCCACAGCTACAGTATATTTTCCAGGAGAACTGACATAAGCTGGGATAAAGGTGAGCCATACAGCACAAAATATGAGCATACTGAATGTGATGAATTTTGCTTCATTGAAGTTATCAGGCAGTGTGCGAGCCAGAAAAGCCAGAATGAAGCAAAATATAGCTAATAGTCCAATATAACTGAGCACAGCCCAGAAACCTATGGTAGAACCCAGACTGCACTCAAGAATGATCTTTTCCTTATAATATGTCATATTTTTGTGAGCAAATGGAGGAGATATTGTTAGCCAAAGCACACATACAAGAACCTGTACAAGAGTAAAGGAAAGAACACAGAGTCGTTGTTGTGCAGGTCCAAACCATTTCATGACATCACTTCCTGGAAGTGTAGCCTTAAAGGCCATCAACACTACTATTGTTTTTCCCAGAACACAGGAGATACAGAGAACAAAAGTAATCCCAAACACTGAGTGACGTAACATACAGGACCATTCAGTGGGTCGACCAATGAAGGTGAGTGAACAGAGGAAACACAAAGTTAATGAGAAGAGCAGCAGAAAACTAAGCTCTGAGTTGTTGGCTTTTATTATGGGGGTGTTCTTCTTCTCGGTAAAAGAGGATGGCCACCAGCACAGTTAATCCTGTCCGAACAGTGAGAAAAAAAACTAAAACTATACCCATAACTTCTGAGAAAGACAGAAACTCTACAGCCTTTAACACACATTTATTTTTCTCAGCATTAGACCAAAATTCTTCTGGACACTGCTTGCAGTTATTTGAATCTGGAAAATAAAGTTGAGACATCTGAAAACAAAGGAAAAGCAAATTACAAAAATGAGCTGTGCTATGAGATTACCTGTCTCATTACTGATTTCTCCTTCTGCACATGGAATACAGTCAAAACAGCAGATAGGTCTTCCTTTTTTTGCAGCCTTCCTAGTTCCTGGAGGACAGCTTTCACTGCACACAGACCTTGGTTTCTGAGCAAAAAAGAGCTATTATATAATAGTCAGGCACAATTATTTTGGTCTACTGAGCATTTTACTGTCACTTTACTTTAGTTAATGCATTAACAAATGAAAAGTGAATGTATCATTTATTATTAAACATATTATTAGAGGTTTATTTGTGATCAATACAGAATTGTTGTTATTATTAATGATGCATTGATTTATTGATTCTCTTAATTTAAACAAACTATGGAAGGACAAACCTATTACTGCTATTTACCTCCAGCTGTCCTCCACTCCAGATTATGTTTTTAGTATTAAGCACTAAGCGTTGATGAGGGGGCAGCGAGGCATCATAGTATCCCACTGATTTAAAGTGTATTGCACCATCTGAGTCCTTTTGCCAGTTAATAATGTCATATTGGGCTACTGCACCTCCAGTGTTGTCAAACCACACATAATCTCCTGTTTTTATGGTGAAATTTACCTTTTTTAGAGTGTCAACAATCTAGTGAAAAAAGACATTTACACTATAACTGAGGCATTTTAAATGATGGTTCCCTCAGTTGTGTCCTTAATATTCACCTTTATTTTATCTTTACCTGCTGTGGTTGTATTGTCCGGCCTTCCTCACAACCTTCTTTTTCTGTGCACTTGAGTAGACCGTGCAGTGAATGAGCCACAGCATAAACTGCTTTGTAGACGTAGCTTGCATATCTTTGTTCAGGCACATCTTTGTTGTAATTTTTTAATGAAAGTAGTTCCTTATATCTACTGCAGTCTAATGAATATTGAGAATAATTCCCCTCATTTTGTGAACATGGAAAAGCTGTGTTCCAGAATTCCTTTAAAACATAATCTGCAAAACCTTCAATGTTGATTTTTCTCACTGCAAACCCAAGTGACCCTCCAAGCACCCGAAAAATGTTTGGAGTAATCAGACTGTTTACAGTTATCCATGACTTCACTCCAATCATTTGGAAGCCTGTAATGTTCTGAATACTTAACTGTTCAGTAAGTAAGCCCATCTCAGGAAGTGAAGTAAATGCAATAATAACTTTTGCTGTGCTTTTTTTTATTGTGTCTACCACTTTCTGGAGTTTTTCTGGCTCTGTTCGGTAGAATTTGACAGAGTACTCTACACAAATCCCCTTCTCCTGGGCTATTTTCAAAAATATTGCCATTCCATAGTTTCCATATTCATTGTCACTGTTTACAGCTCCAACCCAAGACCATCCTAAGTCCTTGACTATGGATGCCAGTGCTCTGCTCTGGTGGTAATCACTAGCCATTGTCCTGAAGACTGAAGGGTAATCTTTCCTATTACTGAGACAGTCACATGAGGCTGAGTGACTTATCTGAAAAAGAAAGCACAATACACAGTGATACTGCACTTGGTAATTGTGTTAAACATTCAGTGTTATTGCTTTTTACCACTGGAATTTTAAAAGGTCCCGTAGTTCTGGACAGAATCACTGTTGGAGAAGACTCTGATTCGCCTATTATAGCATGTAAAGGAGACTGGCCACTGCATCTGTATCCTGCACCAAACTCCTGACCATTCATCAGTCCCATAGTTGCACTCATAGTAGACAGTCTTGATCCACAGGTATCATAGATTCTATAGCCAACAGAGACATTTGGGAGCAAGCTTTCACTTCTGTTAATCTCCTCAATGGCAAATATCATGATTTGTGCCAGTCGAAAATCTCTCAGATACACACTGCAAAATGGATCAATAAATTGTTAAATAAAAACTGCATTTAAAAAGTGATACATTGGAAAAGATAATTAAGAAAGTAAGAATATATTGTTCTCCTTAATCTTTTATAAAATGAAACATATTTTCAGTTTGCTCTTGCAAATGTAACAAACCTGGAGCATGATATAAGCTGAGGTTTCTTTGTAAACTCAAATGAAGGTAATGATTCTATGCTGTGGACTGGAAAGAGGCCTCCAATTGTTATGTCTCCATCCTTAGAAAGCAGCGGATACTGTGGATCTCCCATTATTCGGCAAAGAGTGTTTCCTGCCTTGGTATGAAGCTGATAGAAAAACAAGAATGTATAAAGGTAGAGGAACATCCCAAAG
This sequence comes from Puntigrus tetrazona, assembly GCF_018831695.1. Lineage (NCBI taxonomy): Eukaryota > Metazoa > Chordata > Actinopteri > Cypriniformes > Cyprinidae > Puntigrus > Puntigrus tetrazona. Next base: position 6,251,097 of record NC_056716.1, read on the forward strand.
ATTGAGCTCAAATGTGACTGCCAAATGCAAATGCATGATACAGTATTCACGCTTTTATAAACATAAATAGTATGAAAGAATGATTGAGAACGTGGCCAGTGACATCATAGGGCAGGACATGAGTTAAGCAAAATAGGGGTGGAATAAAGTCAGATTAATTAGCAAGATATTATCACATTGTCAGACAGTATTTTGTGAGTATTTTAACAGTGGAGATTAGATAATTTCCCTGAAGAAAAGCCTGAAAATATTTATATACAACTTAAATATATATTTATATATATATATATATATATATATATATATATATATATATATATATTAATATATTATATACATTTTGTTTCTTCTACATCTATTTGTATTCTTGTTTGTTTTGAAAAGTATTGTAACAGTGGCATATATTAACAATAGGATTTTTAACTTCCTTGCAACGTTATAATTACAGGTGCCAGGTAGATTTTACCCTACCAAATATAATTTAGAATTAAATTTTTTAAATTTAGGATAACTGAAACCGCGAGTTACACACACACACACACACACACACACACATAATTTAACTTAAAGTTTAAAAATAGATAAAATAATGTCATTCAAGGATGTAGCTGAGAAATACAATTGTTTTATAGTTCACAAATCAAACACAATTCAGCTAATTTACACTTTAACCAGAATCCTTTGAGGTGTTGTCAAACTATAAGTTCATTAAGCAGAAAGTTTGTTAAAAATAAAAACAAACAAACAAGAAAAAAAACTTCAAGGAAGCACAGTTGTATTGGGCTTTCAGTTTCAATAAATCACAGCCAAAAGAGAGAGTCAGGACCTCAGTTCAATGCCTCATCTGAATGATGTTGCTTTTGTCAGTATATTGTCCCCATCAATACACAGTGGGGTATTAGGACTCACACAGTACAGGGTGAGTACCACCTGCTGGCCTCACTGGCTTTTTTAGCAGCAACCTAGTTTTTCCAGGTCTCCCATCCAGGTACTGAACAGGCTCAACCCTACTGTTACCAACTTCTTTGAAAGGAAAGTAGCTAAAAGTAGCTTGAAAAGTCACTGAATATTGCTAGATAATGTCATACATTAATCTGCATATCATTTTATCAGTGCTTTATATTAGGCTGGTTTGGGATGCGCTTCTAGCCTTGCCTGAAATGTAGACTAGAGTAGGCTCTCGCAGCAGTGTTGATGAAATGATTTTAGTAAAAATGTTTTAGTACACGTAAAGTGGTAGATTTAATTTAATAGAAAATGTGTATTTATCATCAATTTCTATTTTAACAGATATTTGATTTTTGTTTTCAGAAATACTACAACAATTACATATCTGACACAGAAATTGCACTGGCATAGTGTTTGAAATTATGTATACGCAGCCACCTCTCCACCGCAACAGTTTTTTGGCACACGTCAGCATTACATTAGATCAAGGTGGACGCAACTCTTTTCTAACCATCATGCGTCTCACTGCATCTCACTGTGATGCATCTCACTGTGATCATTGGTGATGAGTTCTGTGGAGATTTTGCTCATCTTATACAAGCCTATTATTTTGTCTCTCTGTGATCACATAAGGTATTTTATTATACATTATTTATTTTTTATGTTTTTTTTTATGTGGTCAGAAAATGGAAATTCAGTGGTATGTCAATCATTTATTTTCAGAATTTACTTTAATAACAAAAAATATATTAATTATTTAATAATAATAATAATAATAATAATAATAATAATAATAATAATAATAATAATTCACTCTATCATGTCAAGCCTTAAGCATTTTCAAGTAATCAGTCTCTTCTCTCAGCCAGTCACATCAAACCATATATCTATACTCCCATTTTGGAGAAACTACAAAACGTCTCAGTTATGTATGTTCCCTTCTTCAGGGAATGGAGACGTCACGTCGGATGACCGACGAATTGGGATCTCGCTTCGAGAGACCAGTCTACTTCCAGTGTATCTAAACGAGCCAATTGAAGATTGGCATGCGCTAATTGCATTCAGCTGTCGCTGATTACAGCGCAAGCATATTCAGGTTTTCGCTGAGGAGCCGAGCTAGTGACCTGGCCCCTTCAGAGGAGGTACAGCTCCGTGGCGACGGGACGTGATGTCTCCATTCCCTTCTTGAGACGTTCCATTTCAGTCGGTCACTCCGAGTCATGTCAGATGACCGACAAATTGGGATCCCTTCCAATACGCCATGGATGCTGCCTCTTCCAGTGTTCTGCGGGAGCCCAAAAGCCCCCTCAGTCTATCGGCGTAGGCCAGGGCTCGACCACAAGAAGCCAGCTGTTCTTGTCAACACTACCCATTCGTAAAACTGGAACACTGGGGAACGCCCCACGTTCTAGTGAACAGGGACGTGCGGAAGTCCAGCCTTCCTGTAGGAGGTCTCAGAACGAATACGCATGTGGACAATATTTCAGTTTGCATATGGAATATTGGAGGTGATGGAACCCTCTTAGGTGGGCAGAAGGACTGCCAGGGAAACACAGGGCTCTGAGGCTATGCAGTAGAAATACACACATAAAGTCCTCTTTGGGTACTTTACATGGCTCCCAGTCCTCAACGGTTCTCATGTATTCCTTCGAGAGGGCCTGGTGCCAGTAGAACAGGGTCTACTGTATGGACTCTCTGGAGCGGTTAACAAGCCGACCAGAAACTGGGCCTCTCAGTGTTTCTACCCGCTTGAGGTGAGAACACAGGAGGATACCGGTTCCTCACGTAGGCTATAGAATCTAGCGAATGTGTTAGGGGTCACCCAGCCCGCAGCTCTACAAATATCTGTCAGCAAGGTGCCATGAGCCAATGCCCAGGATGATGCAACACCTCTTGTTGAGTTTGCTCGTAACCTGAGGGGCAGGGCATCCCCTGTGCTTGTAGGCCAGGGTAATGGCATCCACTATCCAGTGGGCCATCCTCTTCTTGGAGACAGCATTCCCCTTCTGCTGGCCTCCGTGACAAACAAAGAGCTGTTCTGAGGTCCTGAAGCTTTGTGTCCGGTCAATGTAGCATTTTAGTGCTCGGACGGGACAAAGCAATGACAGGGCTGGGTCTGCCTCCTCCAGGGGCAGCGCTTGAAGGTTCACCACCTGGTCTCTGAATGGGGTAGTGGGAACCTTGGGCACGTAGCCGGGCCGTGGCCTCAGTGTTACCTGGGAATCCGCGGGCCCAAACTGTAGGCACGATTTGTCGCCCGAAAAAGCCTGCAGGTCCCCTACCCTCTTAATGGAGGCCAATGCGAGCAGGAGCAGTGTCTTCATAGACAAGAACTTTAGCTCAACTGCTGGCAAAGGTTCAAATGGAGCTGGCTGCAGTGCTGTCAGCAGACAGACAGGTCCCAAGAGGGCACCGTAGGGGGCCGTGAAGGATTCAACCTCCTGGCCCCCCCTCAGGAACCTGATGATCAGGTCATGTTTACCCACAGACCTCCCATCTTTGGAGTCATGATTTGCAGTGTTCGCAGCCATGTAGACTTTAAGGGTGGAGGGAAACAACTTTTGCTCCAACCCTTGCTGTAAGAAAGTAAGCACAAATCTGATTGGGCAATTCCGGTGTAAGGAGGTGAATCAAAACCTGTAAATGCAATAAGAATAATGTGAGAAGGGATATTCAAAGGAACAAAGGACTTCAAAAGAGAGTAAACAACACCACCCCCCAGTTGCTTTTATGACACCCTCCTCCTTCTGCCCAAAAGACTTAAAGTTTATTAGAAATAAGGCATTATATATCATGTGTCTTGTGAACCTATTATTCTTTTCTTTCATGTTTTGTCTCATTTGAAAGGTCTGCGATTGTTAAATTGGTCTCAATTTCACAGTAATCACTTATATATGAAAAAGATTAAGAACTTGGTAGAACTGTGTTCTGTTGAGAAGGGGGTGTGTCCTCCTTTTGGATCTCTGAAAGTGTTCCAGCCAGGTGTGACACTGCAGCATGGGAACCTAAACACCAAAAGGTTTATACAACTAAATTTGGGATCTCTTTGTCTGGTCTGAGTATATAAGAAAGTGAGAAAAAAACACAACAAGGCGCAATTCTGTAGCCAGATCGGCCTGTAGTGTGGTGTGTGTCCCCATACGCCATACTTTGTACTTTTTAAAGACCAGGTATGACCTTTTGTTTTGTGTTATTTTTGTACTGCTGATCAGTTGTAATCAACTGCAAATGTTTATGAATTAAACCAGTTTGGAACATATTCCTGCCTGGCAAAATAAATGTTAATCTTGGTTAACTTATTGTTTGAAATTATTCTAGTAGGTTAGTGAATTCTGTGGTTTTCCGCATTGTTGGAGTGCAAGGGTGATTCAGATCAATGACCAATGGACGGAGCCGGGGCACGCGTTTTGAGATCTTGATTCGCATGCTATTACTTAGGGATCTCATAAAAAATTACCCTTTTTGAGTCTATTGAGGAAATGGATGCATTAAGGTAAGCGATCTACGGGGTAGCCACTGACTAAGCCCAGATGTGTCATGAATCTGTTCTTGTCTCTGTAAGGGTCCCTCTTTTCCTGCAGAAAGGAATCAAGAGGCCCTGGTCGAAGGTCAGTGCGTGTTCTGTCTTTTTTTTGTGTCTCGTTAAAAATCACTAATATTTATTAATCTTTTGGGTTTCCAATTATAGTACTGACCTTATACATAATTTTATCTGACTCCAATCTTTCGTGATTTTAGTTATATTTATTAAAATGTAACTGCTGATCCCTCTAGTTGTGATTAAATTTGGATCATTAACTAACTATAATATTTCCTAGTTTCGACTTATCGTTCATTAGGAGGCTGGGTCACTTAAAGACCTTGTTTGGCCAGAACAGACTCACGACACATCTGGGCTAGTCCAGGTCTTAGTCAGAGGCTACCCCGTAGATCGCTTGCAGCCATTTCCTCAGACTCAAAAAGAGTAATTTTTTTTTATGCGTTCCCTACGTAATGGCATGCTAAGCCAGTTTGGTGGCCAGAAGTCAAGATCTCAAAAACGTGCCCCCGGCTCCATCCATCGATCATTGATATGACTCAGCCTAGCACGCCAACAATGCGGAAAACCACTAACCTACTAGAAAAGTTATTTCAGACAATATTATTGTCACGGGTGTGGTAAGCAGGAGAGCACACAACTAACATAAGGGTAAATAAAGGCTTTAATCTACTCAGGGATGAAATAAACAATATAATTACATGCAGGCAGACAGGCAGGCAGACAGGCAGACATAAAGACAGGCACATAAAGATCGATCGGACAAACAGAACTGAAACCATAAATACTCTACGGAATTACTTAAACTACACACAGCTGAAGACAATAAAGACAATTAACTAAAGTGGGTTAAACGGAACAGATGGCAAATGACAAAAACAATAACACAAAGTCCAAAGATGTGACAATTATAAGTTAACCAAGATTAACATTTATTTTGCCAGGCAAGAACAGCTTCCAAATTGTATAATTCATAAACATTTGCACAACTGATCAGCAGCACAAAAATAACACAAAATAAAACAAACTTAAAAGGTCATTATACCTGGTCTTTAAAAGTACATAGTGTAGTGTATGAGAACACACACCACACTAAGGGTCTTAAGATTAGTCTTATTGCATTTACAGGTTTTGATTCACCTCCTTACATCTCTAAGCGACCCAGACTCTTAACAAACGATAAATGGAAACTAGGAAGTATTACAGTTAATTAATGATTCAAATTTAATTATAACTAGATGGATCAGCAGTTAAATTTAAATATAATATAACTAAAATCACGAAAGATTGGAGTCAGATAAAACTATGTAAAGGGTCAGAATTAAAAACTGTAAAAGCAAAAGATTAATAAATATAAGTGATTTTGGTAAGTGATTTAAGTGAAAAGCGTGAGGAAAAGACTGAACTCGCATTAACCTTCGACCAGGGCCGCTGTAACGCCACGCCAGCAGAGGAGCCATCACTGTAGTACTGACACGGCTACACTCCCTCTGCGCTCATTTCCTGTTTGGCCAACATATAACCAGGATGCTCAGTAAGCTCTATGCAAAGTGTTGTCAGCTTACCCTGTGTTACTGAGCGGTTCTCTGATTTGTCCTGCCTGCCTCACTGTGTATTATCTCTGCCTGTTTGTTCTCTCTACTGTTTGGATTTACCCCTTTGATCTGTTTGCTGTTCTGGATTGCCTGACTGTGTTCTGACCCACAGGCCTGTTTATCTACGTTGCCTAAGGACTACCCACGAACTTGGTACTTGATCTGACTGCTTTCCGTTGCCAACCCTTTGCTTTAACCTGATTCCTGTCTTTGGTATTTGTCTAATAAACCCTCTAAATGGATTTGAATGTTGCCTCCTCACCATCATTACAGCCTCTGGATTCTGTTTTTCAGGAAAAGGGGGACCCTTACACAGACATACACGTCCTGATTTGCTGATTTTGATGTGTCCCTAGGTCAACATATTTTGTTGATCTTGGAACATTTTAATTAAAAATGTTGTCTTGACCATAAGGAATCAATTTCATATATGCAAACGCAAATAAAGATCTGCATGCAAACAAAGCCAAAACATAGATATTTTAGAAAATATTGAAATCCTGGCCGGGAAAAATGGCTCTTAATCATCTCTAATATAAATATCCCTCATGTTGCCATTGTCTCTTGATTTTGCACTTAGCCTAGTGCTCTTGTGATATTAGCTAAATTATATTATGTAAATATGTGAAAAACTCAATTTTAGGGACATTCTACCTACACTCTATAGGCACCATCATGCAGTGAGTTGTTGCCTTGTATTATATTTGCCATCAAATGTATAAAATGTCAAATGACCCAGATGGGTCTGGGGCGGAGAAGTGCATTAACAGCGCCAATAATTTTAACGCATCATTTTTCATCGTAATCTACTTAACACAATTACCTGCTGTAATATATACATATATATTTATGTTATGTGTGTGCAAGATACAGTAAACTTGTACAATTAGCTATTAACTCAAAAAATCTCTAAAATGCCCAAAATGCACATTAACCTTAAATTTTTTTGATAATCTGACTGAATCAAACAGGAAATTTCTCACAAATACATATTTGCATTGCTAATATAGACAATTTATTTTTCAGTAGGATTTAGATGTCCCCATCATATTTTGCTTTGTATTTCGTTCAGGCTTAAGCAGGATGATATAACATTTGGGTACAAATATGCAGAATAGTAAACCAAAGCTTGAGGCTAAAATGGCAAATATCTCCACAGCTACAGTAAATTTTCCAGGAGAACTGACATAAGCTGGAATGAACGTTATCCATACAGCACAAAATATCAGCATACTGAATGTAATAAATTTAGCCTCATTAAAGTTATCAGGCAGCTTACGAGCTAAAAAAGACAAAATGAAACACAAGGCAGCCAGTAGGCCAATATAACCCAGCACAGCCCAAAATCCTATACTAGAACCCAGATTGCACTCAAGAATGATTTTTTCATTGTAATATTTCATATTTTTATGAGGAAATGGGGGAGATACTATTAGCCAAAGCACACATATAAGAACCTGTATAAGTGTAAATGTAAGGACACTAAGTCTTTGTTGTTTAGGCCCAAACCATTTCATAATATTATTTCCTGGAAGTGTAGCTTTAAAGGCCATTAAGACCACTATTGTTTTTCCCAGAACACAGGAGATACAAAGGACAAAAGTAATTCCAAATGCTGTGTGACGCAACATACAGGACCACTCAGTGGGCCGACCAATGAAAGTAAGAGAACAGAGAAAACAAAGAGTCAGTGAGAAGAGCAGCAGGAAGCTCAGCTCTGAGTTGTTGGCTTTTACTATGGGAGTGTCCTTCTTTCTGTAAAACAGGACGGCCACCAGTGCTGTTATTCCTACCCCAAACAGTGAGAAGAATACTAGAACTATACCCATAAATTCTGTGAATGAGAGAAACTCTACAGTCTTTAACACACAATTATTTTTTTCAGCGTTAGACCAGAACTCCTCTGGACACTGCTTGCAGTTATTTGAATCTGGAAAGGAAGTTGTAAGCAGTAGTTAGTTAAATTGTGAAAAAAGGGAAGTTTTGTTAATAAACAATAATCGTTTTTTATCTGAATTTTATTATGGAGCGAGGATTACCTGTCTCATTGCTGATTTCTCCTTCTGCACATGGAATACAGTCATAACAGCAGACAGGTCTTCCTTTCTGTGCAGCCTTCCTAGTGCCTGGAGGACAGCTCTCACTGCACACAGACCTTGGCTTCTGCATGTAAAATTTTCACACACACTTGACTTAAACATAAGAGGCAGAATTGCAAGCAAGATGATTAATATGACGCACAGTTAACTATACATTATTTAACACTATTCTAATTATTTATTTTATTATCCCTCATTTTTTGTCATGAAGTCACAAAATGTAGATTAATATGGACAGTTGTTATTTTTAATAATCACGAAGGCAAAATCTGTTTTCCAAAAAAATCTAAAACACTCTGCAATAAGATACAATAAGGCATTATTAAATGCTTCTATATGAGAGATTAACAATGCACAATCACATATAATTATTTTAATGAACTGAACGTTACTTCAAAATTATAACTCTTGGGGATGTGATTTACAGCACTACATACACTACACTCCATGATATGATTTTGTGTGGTGGGAACATATGTTTTCCTAAATTAATCTGGTACTTTCATGCCTTTTCTAAAGGTCAGTGCAAGTATTAACTCTTTAGATTTTGATATGACCTTTAATATCAAGTAACCTTATATCAGAACCACCTTATGGACATTTACCTTAAGCTGTCCACCAGCCCAAATTATCTTTTTAATATCAAGCTGTAAGCGTTGGTGTGGAGGAAGAGAGGCATCATAGTATCCCACAGATTTAAACTGGAATGATCCGTCTGAGTCCTGCTGCCAGTTTACAACTTCATATTGGGCTACTGCTCCACCAGTGCTGTCAAACCACATATTGTCCCCCATGTTTGTGCTGAAATTGACTTTTTTTATAGCCTCAACCATCTAACAATCAAATAAATAAATACATTAATAAATTAATTAAAAAAAAGATATAATCACTGAAGCAATTAACATATGTAAAAAATTAAATAAATCTCTCTCTCTCTCTCTCTCTCTCTCTCTCTCTCTCAACTCTTTGATAATTTACCTGCTGTGGTTGTATTGCCAGGCTTTTCTCACAACCATTTTGTTCTTTGCACTTTAGAAGACCATGTAGTGCGTGAGCTACAGCATAAACTGCTTTGTAGACATTGTATTCATATCTCAGTTCAGGCAAATTTTCTTTGGTTTTTTTAAGTGCAAGTAGCTCCTCATATCTGCTGCAACTTAATGCATATTTAGAGAAATTCCCCTCACTCTGTGAGCATGGAATAGCTGTATCCCAGAATTCTTGTTGAAGATAATCTGCAAAGCCTTCAATATTAATTTTTCTTACTGCAAATCCCAGAGATCCTCCCATGGAAAGAAAACTATTTGGAGTGATGTAATTTGTTGTAGTTATCCATCCCTCCACACCAATCATTTGAAAGCCTGAAATTTTCTGTATACTTAACTGTTCAATAAGTAAACCCATTTCAACAAATGAAACGAATGCAACAATCACTTTCGCTGTGCCTGTTTTAATTGTGTCCACTACTTTTTTCAGTTTTTCTGTCTCTGTTCTGTAGAATTTCACAGAGTACTCAATACAAATCCCCTCTTCCCGTGCTATTTTCAGAAAAACAGCCATTCCATTGTTTCCATAGTCTGTGTCACTGTTCACAGCTCCAACCCAAGACCAGCCAAAGTGCTTGACTATATTTACAAGTGCGCTACTTTGGTGGTAATCACTAGCAATAGTCCTGAAGAAAGAGGGGTAATCTTTCCTGTTGCTGAGACATTCACATGTGGCTGAGGGACTTATCTGAGGTGGGGGGAAAGCACAGTCATCATTTATCAGTATGGTAACTGTCAAATAATTACATTTTTGTATCCTTACCACTGGAATTTTAAAAGGCCCTGTAGTTCTGGACAGAATCATTGTGGCAGAAGACTCTGTTTCTCCTATAATAGCAGGTAAAGGAGGTTGTCCATTGCATCTGTCACCAGATGCAAAATCTAGTCCATTCATTAGTCCCATAGTTGCACTCATGGTAGACAGTCTTGATCCACAAGTATCATAAATTTGATATCCAACAGAAACATTTGGAAGTAACATTTCATTTCTGTTAATCTCCTCAACAGTGAATATCATAACTTGAGCCAGAAGAAAATTTCTCAGATTCACACTGTGAAAATAACAATAAATTAGAAGGCTATATTTGTAAAATAATAATTTATATATTATATATAAATATATACAAACCTTGAGCATAACAGAAGTTGAGGTTTCCGTGTAAATTCAAAAGAAGGTAATGTTTCCTTTCTATGGACAGGAAAAATTCCTCCAATAGTTACATCTCCATCCTTAGAAAACAGTGGGTACTTAGGATCTCCCATTGTTTGACAAGGAGTGTTTTCCACATTTGCATAAAGCTGATGGAAAAGCCGGAGTGTGTATAGAAAGAGAAGCATCCCAATGATTGAGCTCCACAGTGAATGCTAAATGCAAATGATCTAATACAGCATTTGTATTCTTATAGACACGACTGATATGGATGAATGATTGAGAGATTGTGCCTGTGACCTCACAGGATGGGAAATAATCCATGTTAAGCAGGCCTGTAATAAAGTTAGAATGATAGAATGACAGTCTGGATTTTTTTCACTCTGTCAGTAAGTATTTATGTGTTTTTATTGACTTGTTACATAATTAATTTTTTTCTTTTGTTTTTACATTTTTTTTTTTTTTGGCAAAAACAAGATTCCTAAAAGGCTTACTTTTCTTTGGGTGACATGCAACTGAGCATCATGTTGTAACAAAACAACAGCAGTCTTAAAAACACAAAATCAATATCATCAAAGCCTGTGTAAGACTTGGAGATGCATTTTGTCTTTTTAAACTGTGTTGGCTTCAAAACCTGCCTACATATGAAACTTTAAATAAATCAATAATAAATAATACATGATAGTAGTACATAATAGTAGATTTAAATCAGAAGTTATATTATAGTAGCCTAATATTTCTTAACATTTTATTTAGTGAGCAGCAATACTTCTGTAATACTGTGGAATCTTCCTTCTAAAGACCTAGACCATTTTTGGGGCGCCTGACACACCTGCACTTTTCTTTGTTTTTTTCAGACCTATTCTAGCAGTCAGAATCAAGTGCCATCATTATAAAAAAGTTTAGCATAAGCTGATTTAACTTCTCAACTGCAAATGATCTTTATAAACTAAATAAATATTATTTACACAGAATAGCAGCTGAATTAATGTTGCGCTTGCTGCAGTATCTGTCAGAATTTAGTTTACTGGGACATTGCCTCTCGATGCAAATACCAGAAATATGCAGATATTTCCGTGCCTTATCCAATGTGTACCAGTGTGTCATGCTTGTTTTTCGTTTGTTTTATTTCAAAGTACTCAGTCATGTAACAGTAGCATGTTATTCTAATGTGCGCAATTCCCTTCTTTTTCCTAATTCTTGAGCCCTCCAATACTTCACAATCATCCACAGCCAGTCAAGGCCAACCACGCTTCCGTTGTGCCCTCAAGTGCCCAAGCTACCAGAACGCTCTTCAAGCCCTGAATCTGCCCAAGGAGGGATTATCGATATAATAGCACCAGAATCTAGCCATAAACCTACCCCTTACAGGGTCTGGGGAGTGGTTTACCCCTCACAATGTAAATTTTTTACAAATCAAGCCTACGACAAAATGCGATTAACAGACTGGGACCTTAGCGGGTGCAGTATGGTTCACCAAAAATCATTTTCTGGGGTCCAGTTAGACCCACATGGGTAGATCCTGGCGTTTTGAACATATTCATTAGGTATAGATGATTCGTCCTTAGATCTGGGGCAGTAATGTGAAGACTGAATGGGTTGAATGGACTGTGGTAACCTACTGTACCACAGTAAAAGCAAGCGATGCTGTCAGCGACTCTCCCTTTCTTCCTCAGAAAGTCTTAAAATGTTGAGTTGCATAGGCTCCTTGACTTGGTTTGGCTAGGACTGGCAAGGACATGGTATATAGATCCATCTGGTAGTTCTTGCTTTTGGGGTTTAATAGTCAAGGTAATTATTCCATTTGCAGATGTTTATTAGAAACACACACACAGATGAGAATGGTCAAAGACAAGCAAGGGTTGGCAACAGTAATATCAGTCCGGAAGGCAAACATACACAAAGGGATATCCGTGGGCAAAGTCGAAGGAAGGCAAGGTCAATAACAAAGTTCAATAGAGATCGGTTACCGTAACAAATAAGGAAGATCCATGAAGCCGTGAGTCGATAAAGCAAGCAATGGTCATTCACAATGATAGTCAATGGCACAATGGGTAAACGCTCGTAAGGCAGACAGGCTGGCAATACTTCGCGTAGAGCACATGGTGCCCTACGGTTAAATAGCACCAAACAGGAAGTGGTGATAGAGGAGCGGCTCGAGTCAGTAATCGGGAGAGGCTCCTCTGCTGGCTGGATGTTACAGAACCCCCTCTGGAGCGACTCCTGGAGCTTTTTACGTGGACGTCCTCGTGGCGTCCCGTGGTTGTGGTTGGTCCTGGGCAGAATCTCGTGATTGATTTCGTGGGCGTCCCCATGGTCGTGGTTGGTCCTGGGATGGATCTCGTTGTGGGTTATGTGGTCTTCCCCTAGGGCGAGGTGCTGGACGATCGGGTCTGGCTCTGTGGAACTCCTCTATAAGGGATGGGTCCAAAATGTCCTGAGCGGCTACCCAGGATCTCTCCTCTGGTCCATAACCCTCCCAGTCCACTAAGTACTGGAGCCGACCCCCCCATCTCCGCGAGTCCAGTAGTCCGCTCACTTGATATGCGGGGTTCCCGTCAATCTCAAGTGGCGGCGGTGGTTCTGGGGCTTCATGGCCAGGGTCAGTTCCCGGGTGGACCGGTTTGAGGAGGGATACATGAAAGGATGGAGATATACGATAATTAGTAGGCAGTTCAAGTTGGTATGTGACATCATTCACTTGTTATCTTGAATGGTCCAACATACCTTGGGCTTAGCTTCTTACTGGGCAGCCGCATCTTGATGTCCCTCATCGAGAGCCAGACCCTTTGTCCAGGTTGATATGGGGGATGTGGGCATCTGTGGCGGTTAGCTTGAATCTCCTGATACCTGATCGCTCTTTGAAGTCGCACATGAGCACTATCCCACACCCTCTCTCACTCCTACGAATCCAATCATCAAGGGCTGGGACATTGGATGGTTCTCCTGACCACGGGAATATGGGCGGCTGATACCCGAGGACACACTGGAATGGGGTCATACCTGTAGCTAGCTTGACTAGTGAATTCTGAGCATACTCAGCCCATGGTAAAAACTCTGACTACCTGTGTTGTTCTCTGTGGCAATAGGTTCGAAGGTACCTCCCGATCTCCTGATTAAGTCTCGACCTGTCCATTAGCCTGTGGGTGGTAACCTGAGGTAAGGCTCACATTAATGTCGAGGTGTTTACAGAAAGCCCTCCATACTTGAGAAGTAATCCATAGATCCTGAAACGTGCTCAAACAGGGCGAGGCAGTTTCCATGGCGGTGGGGAGGTTCTTCATGGAATTAATCGGCATGACTTAGAATATCTATCGATAATGACTAAGATGACTGTGAAACCGTTAGACAATGGTAAATCTGTGACAAAAATCAATAGATAGGTTAGACCATGGTCGTTGAGGAATGGGCAAAGGCTTTAGTAAACTGGCAGGTAATTCTCTGGGGGTCTTGCATTGTGCACATACCTGGCAGGCCTTGACATAGTTTGTCACATCCCGGGATATTGAAGGCCACCAAAAGCGCGCTCTGCGCCAACTGTAATGTTCTGTTGATGCCTGGATGACCTGAACTCAGTGAAGTATGCACCCATTGTAGGATGCGTTGGCGTATTGTAGATGTTTAATGTTTACGTGGGACATTGAGGGGGTGCTGGTTCATGCTGCAATTCCCTCTGCAGCTCCTCCATGATATCCCAGGACACTGGTGCCAGGATTACCGTGGGTGGCAGAATATTTTCCGGGACTCCCTCCTTCAGTGGTGCGTCATATCTTCGGAACAGCCTTACTGTTCTTGGAACCTGGACGATAGGTGACAGTGAATTGAAAGCGCATAAAGAACAGTGCCCATCTTGCCTGTCTGGGGTTCAGCCTTTTAGCTCCCTTGATGTATTCAAGGTTTTTGTGATCCGTGATGACTTGGAACGGGTGCACTGCTCCTTCTAGCCAGTGTCTCCACTCCTCAATGGCCGCTTTCATGGATAACAGCTCTTTGTTTCCCACGTCATAATTTCTCTCTGCTGCTGTTAGTTTTCTAGAAAAGAAAGCACAAGGGTAAAGTTTCCCTGGTTGACCGTGACGCTGTGAGAGAACAGCTCCAACTCCGCAGTCCGATGCATCCACTTCTACGATAAACGGTAGTTCAGGATCAGGATGTTTGAGAACTAGGGGCTGTGGTGAAACGTTCCTTGAGGTTGGAAAACGCCTTAATTGCTCCCTCATTCCATCTCAGTTTGGACGGCTCTCCCTTTAAGAGAGAGGTTAGTGGTGCAGCAACGGTACTATAGTTTCGGATAAAGCGTCTGTAGAAATTTGCAAACCCTAGAAACCGTTGTAGATCCTTGACAGTAGTGGGTTGAGGCCACTCTGTAACTGCCTTAACCTTGTCCTCGTCCATCCTCACTCCTGGTGACTGATTTGGTAACCTAGAAACGAAGTTTGAGACACATGAAACTCACATTTCTCCTCCTTGTCAAACAAGTGGTGTTTTAGTAACCTGGAAAGAACCTCTTTGACATGTCCAATGTGATCGGCTTCATTCTTTGAGTAGATGAGGATGTCATCAATATAAGCCACCACGTATGTGTTCAGGATGTCTTTGAAGATCTCGTTGATAAAAGACTGGAATACAGCTGGAGCATTAGCTAGCCCATACGGCATAACGAGATACTCATAGTGCCTCTCTAGTCGTCATAAAAGCAGTCTTCCACTCGTCTCCTCCTTGATCCTTATCAGGTTATAGGCACTACGGAGGTCTAACTTAGTATACACCTTTGCCTCACGTGTAGTTGTTCTAGAGCTGATAGAACTAAAGGTAGGGATATCGGAAATTGACTGTGACGTTATTTAGGCCTCGATAATCGATGCATGGGCGCAGGCCTCCATCCTTCTTACCAACAAAGAAGAATCCAGCTGTTGCAGGGGATGTGGAAGGTCTAATGAACCCAAAGCTAAGAGCCTCATTAATATATTCCTCCATAGCCTGGCTTTCAGTGAGTGACAACGGGTATACCTTGCTTTTGGGTGGCATGGTGTTAGGTAGCATACTGGTATCTTGACTCTCCTTTGATCATCTGGACTCTCTATACTGGTGGTGAGGCAGTTCTTTGGTGATACAGTGAAGCATCTGTTAATACAAGTGTGAGACCATTGCGTTAACTCACCTCTACCCCAGGATATAGTTGGGTCGTGTACAGAGAGCCAGGGGAATCCGAGGATTACTTCATACTTGGATGAATCAACAATATAGAACGTAATGGCTTCCTTGTGGAACATGCCAACCTGGAGAGTAAAAGTCCTGGTTCTATGAGAAACGCCCCTTCCGATGTCATCGTCATTAATGGTCTTAATCCTTAAAACAGATTCACAGGGTTGAGAAGGAATGTGATACTTTTCGACTACCTCACGACTGATGATGTTCAAGGCCACGCCCGAGTCAACCATTGCTGTCAACATAACATTTACATTGTTTATTCTAAGCATGATAGGTAACATGAGAGCCTTGTTGCTGAGCATGTAAAAATGATCCATATTTACCCGGTTGGTGGTGGTGGGTCTGTGAGGACAGTCAGCCTGATAATGTTTTCCTTCTCCACAGTAAAAGCATAGTTGAAGACGACGCCGGCGCGTTCTTCAGTAGAGACACGTTGGGAGTCTACTTGCATGGGTTCCGGTCTCCCCATTAACTCGTGTCGTACTTGATCCTTTTCCTGGCTCGTGATCTTAGACGGTGCTTTACGTTGTGGTGCCTGGCGCTTAAGATTGTCAATACGGATAGTTAAGTTGACGAGATCAGAAAAGGATAAGTCCTCACCTTTACACGCCAATTCTGTCTGTAATTCTGCCGTGAGACTCCGCTTGAAAGTCGCCTTGAGTGCGATATCATTCCAGCCGCTTTGAGCATGATCATGATCAGCAGCGGTGCGTTTACCCTGGGACAGATCCATCAGCTGTGTTGAGATATCCTTGCCCCCTGCAGGATATTCAAACACCTCTCGTAGCATCTGTAAAAAATAATTAACAGATGTCTTGATGTGGGGATCTGTATCCCAAACTGCAGTCGCCCAGTCAATCGCTCTTCCTGTCAGTAGCGTCATGATAAATGCACATTTGGTTTCTTCATTGTTGAATCTATCATGCTGAAACTCCAAATACAGCCTGACCTGGCAAATGAAACCTTTGCATCGTTCAGCAGAACCGTCAAACTTTTCTGGTAAGGCAAGGTTTACCGTAGAAGACGTAGTAGGTGGTAGATTCCGAATGTACTGGGTGAGGTGTTCGTTCACCGACTGCAGTTGATTCAATTGGGACTGGAAACCTTTCAATAGCTCCTGCTGGTATGCCATCAATCGTTGCATGTGTGTTACATCCGCTGGAGTCTGGTCCGCGAAGTATTCTGTAAGGAGGAGGCGGAAGCCGACTGCGATTCCATTTGCAGATGTTTATTAGAAACACAAACAAAGATGAGAATGGTCAAAGACAAGCAAGGGTTGGCAACAATAATATCAGTCCGGAAGGCAAACATACACAAAGGGATATCCGTGGGCAAAGTCGAAGGAAGGCAAAGGTCAATAACAAAGTTCAATAGAGATCGGTTACCGTAACAAATAAGGAAGATCCGTGAAGCCGTGAGTCGATAAAGCAAGCAATGGTCATTCACAATGATAGTCAATAGCACAATGGGTAAACGCTTGGTAAGGCAGACAGGCTGGCAATACTTCGCGTAGAGCACATGGTGCTCTACGGTTAAATAGCACCAAACAGGAAGTGGTGATAGAGGGAGCGGCTCGAGTCAGTAATCGGGAGAGGGCTCCCTCTGCTGGCTGGATGTTACATTTATTAGGTACAACAAAAGACAGATATCAGCAGGTAGGCAGAGAGTCAGCAACACAAAGGCAGTCTGATCCGTTAACAAGTACATGGGAGAATGCAAAAAGGCAAAGGCAGGGAGGCAGGCAATTGGTCGATAAACAGAATAACAGTCCGATCAGGCAAACAAGAGCTCCCTCTGCTAGTTTGGTGTTATAATATTAAAATAATAATAAGTGATAAAAATTGCTAAAGATTTTTTTTCTAATTGCCACATTTCACTAAATCTGTTCCAAACAAAGCCATGTTGGGCATCTCTTCACACAGCAGTGTTTAATTACAGGATTAATTGATTTCTGATTTAATAATATGATTTATGCAGTTTGTAAGTGCAAACAATACTTAATTATAATAGTCTCTTAGAAAAAAAACTCAGTGTATCATTTGAAGTGTTTCCCATATATTTTGATACATGCATTAATGTCTCTGGGCTAAGCACCGGATATCCACCCACTATAGAACTGTCTCTGAAATCAAATTCATTACTGTATAACGTTTTCATTAAGTTAGGGTGACTATCCCTAACCCTAGATCTAACCCTAAACCTAAACCTAACCCTAACACTAACCCTAAACCAAACCCTAATATTTTTATTAAGTTAGAGTTACTTACGCAATGGCTAACTTCCCCACAAAAACTAATAGTAAGAGGGTTCCTTTTTGGGTTTTTTTTTGTATTTATTGAAGTGACTGTGAAAGGACAAAGGGGAAGAACTGACCTTGCAATCAGATGTATTATTGTAAAATGTTTTTTTTTTTTTAGTTAGGGTACCTAACCCTAAACCTAGCCCTAACCCAAGCCCTAATGCTAACTATTCCTTTTCTAACCTTTATCACTTTTAGGTTAGTATCCCTAACACTACCCTTAACGCTAACCCTAAACCTAAACCCTGCCTTAGCACTAGCCCCAACCTTCACCCTAACCCTAACTCTTATGTTTTTGTTAAGTTAGGATTAATAACCCTAACCTTGCCCTAACCCTAGTCCTAAACCTAACCAAAACCCAATTTTTTTTATTAAGTTAGGGTTATTTACCCAAATGCTAACCTGCACTAATTGTAAGCCTAACCTTATCCCTAACCTTAGAACTAACCTTAACCCTAGCCTTGCCAAAACCTAACCCTAATGTTTTTATTAAGTTAAGTTAAACCAACCCCATAGTCCCAACCCTAACCCTGCCCCTTACCCTAACCTTAACCTTAACCTTAACCTTAACACAAACATTTTTATTAACTTTATTAACTTAGAGTTACTTTCCTAACGCTAAGCATTGCCTTAACCCTGCCCTAATTCTAACCTAACCTAGATCTAGCCCTAAACCTAACCCTAACCCTAATCCTAACCTAACCCTAACCCTAATCCTAACTCTTACTCTTACAGTAACCTGACCCTAACCCTAATCCTAACCCTAACTCTAACCCTAACCCAAACCCTATTTTTTTTTAAGTTAGGGTTACTTACTCTAACCATAACCAAAACCCTATTTTTTAAGTTAGGGTTACTTACTTTGGTGCTTTGATGCAACTTGTGTTGTTAAAAGTGCTATATAAATAAAAATGATTGATTGATTGATTTACTCTAACCCTAACCCTAGCCCTAAATCTAACCCTAACTCTAACCCTAATCCTAAACCATTTTACTGTAAAGAGCAAAGGTTTACTGGAAGATATATGCTCACTACTTATTTCTTCCCTAGCTGTAAATTAATTTAACCTTGTCCTAACCCTAACCCTAAACAAAACAAAAAAAATATTATTATTTACTTACCCAAATGCTAACCTGTCCTAAACCTAGCCTTAACCATAATCCTAACTCTAGCACTAACTCTAAATCCGATCTGGCTACAGAATCGCACCTTGTTGTGTTTTGTCACTTTCCTTATATACTCGGATCAGACAAAGAGATCCCAAATGTAGTTGTAAAAACATTTTGGTGTTTAGGTTCCTGTGCTCCAGGATTACACCTGGCTGAAACACGTTCAGAGACCCAAAAGGAGGACACACCTCTTTCCCAACAGAACACAGTTCTACCAAGTTCTTAATCTTTTTCATATATAAGTGATTACTGTGAAATTGAGACCAATTTACTAGTTGCACTGAGACCATTCAAATGAGACCAAACATGAAAGTGAAGAACAATAGGTTCATAAGACACATTATCTATAATGACTTGTTCCTAATGAACTTTAAACCGACTCTTTTGAGCAGAAGGAGGGGAAGCAGGAAGAGCAGAGGTGAGGAGGGTGTCATAAAAGCAACAAGGGGGGTGGTGTTGTTTACTCTCTTTTTGAAGTCCTTTTGTTTCTTTGGACATCCCTTCTCAGGATAGTCTTATTGCATTTACAGGTTTTGATTCAGCTCCTTACAGGATAGTAACCCTAGACCTAACCTTAACCCTTGCTGAAGCCTAAAGCTAACCGTATTTTTTTTTTTTTTTATTAAGTTAGGGTTACCTACCCTAAACCTAAGTCTAACCTTAACTATAATGCTGCCCTTACTCTAACCCTAAGCCTAGTCTCAACCATAACCCAGCCCTTACTCTAACCCTAGGCCTAGCCTTAACCATAACTTTGCCCAAACTCTAACACTAACCCTAGCCCTAACCCTAACCCTAACCCTAACCCTGTCTCTGCCCTAACTCTCACCCTAGGCCTAACCTTAACCATAACCCTGCCCTAAATCTGACCGTAGACCTAACCTTAACCATTACCCTGCCCTAACTCTAACTCTAACCCCATAATCCCTGCGCCAGCGGAAATCCTCGATGAGCGACGGATCCAGGACGTCCCGAGCCGGAATCCATGACCTCTCCTCAGGACCGTAACCCTCCCAGTCCACCAGGTATTGAAAACCTCTTCCCCTACGACGAACGTCTAACAATCTCCGGACAGTGTAGACCGGAGAACCATCCACTAGACGAGGGGGTGGGGAGGTGGGAGAAGAGGCATTAGTGTTAAGATGGGAGCGAATGACAGGCTTAACCCTGGATACATGAAAAACAGGGTGTACCCGACCAAGGGAGGAGGGTAACTTGAGCCTAACAACCACCGGACTGAGAACCTTGGTGATCTGGTATGGACCTATGAACCTGGGCGCCAGCTTGCAGAAGTCGCCTGAGAGGCAGGTCCTTGGTGGAGAGCCATACCTTCTGACCACAAATGTAGCAAGGAGCTGGAGTCCGATGACGGTCGGCTGCTGCCTTGGTGCGTCTAGAGGTCTGGGCCAAGACCCTCCTGGCCTTATTCCAGGTCTTACGACACCTCCGACAAAGGCTAGAGCAGACGGCACCGCAGCGTCGGGTTCCTGGATGGGAAACAAGGGGGGTTGATAACCAACAGAGCATTCAAAGGGTGACATACCTGTGGATGCCACTGGTAGAGTATTGTGGGCGTACTCTACCCAGGAAAGCTGCTGACTCCAGGAGGCAGGATTACGAAGTGCCAGGCAGCGGAGTGCTCTTTCAAGATCCTGGTTGGCTCGCTCACATTGACCATTAGACTGAGGGTGATAACCTGAAGACAGACTCGTAGAGGCCCCGATCTGTCGACAGAATTCTTGCCAAAACCGGGAGACAAACTGGGGACCCCGATCAGAAACCACGTCCGTGGGCAACCCGTGGAGCCGGAAGACGTGGTCGATAACCAGTAGCGCGGTCTCCTTGGCTGAGGGGAGTTTGGGAAGGGCAATGAAATGAACCGATTTTGAGAACCGATCCACCACCGTAAGGATGGCGGTGTTGCCCTTAGAGGGGGGGGGAGGCCAGTAACAAAGTCCAAGGCAATATGAGACCAAGGACGGGTGGGAATAGGGAGGGGACATAACAGACC
This sequence comes from Puntigrus tetrazona, assembly GCF_018831695.1. Classification (NCBI taxonomy): domain Eukaryota; kingdom Metazoa; phylum Chordata; class Actinopteri; order Cypriniformes; family Cyprinidae; genus Puntigrus; species Puntigrus tetrazona. Next base: position 6,272,164 of record NC_056716.1, read on the forward strand.
TGACGGAGGCTGGTTAGAGGTCTTCGTCTGGGCACAGACTGAGCAAGCCAACACAAACTGCCTGACATCCTGGCCTATAGATGGCCACCAAAATCGTTGACGGATGGCTGCCAACGATCTCCTGACTCCCGGGTGACAGGTTAGCTTGGAGTCGTGACCCCACTGGAGAACTTCAGAGCGAAGGGGCTCAGGAACAAACAACCGACCCGCTGGACACCCCACAGGAACAACCACTCCTCGACCGGCCTCGCTGACAAGTCTCTCAATCTGCCAAGTAAGAGCCCCCACAACCACCCCATGAGGGAGGATCGGGTCGGTAGAAGCCGCTTCTCCGGGGGCTCAAAAGGCGAGACAAGGCGTCCAGGCTTGGCGTTCTTCGATCCGGCCGGTACGAGAGGGTGAACCTGAAGCGATTGAAAAAAAGTGCCCAGCGAGCTTGCCGAGAACTCAGCCGCTTGGCTGAACGGATATTCAAAATTTTTGTGATCCGTCCAGACCAAAAAAGGCTGAGTGGCCCCCTCCAAACAGTGACGCCACTCCCCAAGGCCAGCCTGACCGCCAGCAGCTCCTGTTGCCGATGTCGTAATTCCGTTCAGCAGGGTTCAGGCGGTGCGAAAAGAAAGCACAGGGATGTACTTTCCCATCCTGGGAGGAGCGTTGGGACAAGACAGCGCCGACCCCGACATCTGATGCGTCAACCTCAACAATGAATTGTCTCTTAGGATCTGGAATAGAGAGAACAGGAGCAGAGATAAACCGGGACTTAAGATTATCAAAGGCCTCCTGAGCCGAGGATTCCATACGAAGGTGACTTAGTAGAGGTGAGCGCAGTTAAGGGTGCAGCCACCTGGCCAAAATTCCTGACAAACCGCCTATAAAAATTGGCGAATCTCAGGAATCGCTGCAGAGCCTTTCTAGAGTCGGGTACCGGCCATTCGGCGACTGCCTTAACCTTGACAGGGTCCGGTTTAACCTCCCTTCGAAACAATGAACCCAAGGAATGAGACCGACTTGGCGTGGAACTCGCACTTCTCCGCTTTGACAAAGAGCTGATTCTCTAGCAAACGTTGGAGAACAAGGCGAACATGGTGGGTGTGTACCTGGAGAGAAGGGGAAGATGAGAATATCATCAAGGTACAGAAAGACAAAACGGTTAATCATGTCTCCCAACACACTGTTAACCATGTTCTGGAAGACAGCAGGAGCGTTTGTGAGACCGAACGGAAGGACCTGATATTCATAGTGTCCCGAGGGAGTGCTGAATGCTGTCTTCTACTCATCATCCTCCCGGATCCTGACTAGGTTGTAGGCATTGCAGAGGTCTAACTTGGTGAAGACCTTAGCTCCCTGCAAGAGCTCAAAAGCAGAAGACATCAAGGGTAAGGGGTACCTATTCTTAACAGTGATGTCATTGAGTCCCCTGTAATCAATACAGGGACGCAGAGAACCATACTTTTTAACAAAGAAGAAACCAGCACCAGCGGGAGATGAGGAGTGGCGAATGAGTCCATTACGGAGCGATTCCTGGATATAGGTGTCCATAGCCTCTCGTTCAGGAGCAGACAGGGAGAATAAACGTCCCCTGGGCGGAGAAGTGCCTGGGAGAAGGTCGATAGCACAGTCGTAGGGTCGGTGGGGAGGAAGGGATAGAGCTCGGGACTTGCTGAACACCCGACCCAGATCGCGGTACTCCACCGGAACGCCGGAGACATCCACCTCCTGATCCTGAGGAAAGGGAGACACAGAGACAGGAGAAGCAGCACCCAAACAAGACACATAACAAGACTTGTCCCAGGACAGAATTAAATTATGGGACCAATCAATGTGAGGACCATGCTGCCTCAACCATGGATGCCCCAAAACAAGACAAGCCTGTTGGGAGTCCAGGAGAAGCAGCACGATGTTTTCAAAGTGATTGCCCGACACGACAAGACTTACACAGGGAGTGGAATGTGTGATGGTGGAAAGTTTTTGGCCAGATAGTCCCCAGGCAGGAACAGGGGAGGTGAGAGGAATGGCTGGGATGCCCCAACTTTTAGCCGTCTGGACATCGAGGAAGTTGGCCTCGGCCCCGGAGTCAACCAGAGCCTCGCAGCTGTGAGAGGTTCCTAAACAGGTGATTACTGCTGGAAGGAGGGTACGAGAATAGGAGGAGGGCATAGGAGACGAACCCACTAGGACGCCCTGGTATCTTTTTAAAGGGCACGTAGAGACCCGGTGTCCTGAGTTGCCACAGTACAAACACAGTCCCCGAGCAAGACGATTTTGTTTCTCCTGAGCCGTGAGGTGGAGACGACCTAATTGCATTGGCACAGGGTCACTGGAGGGCAGGGATGGTAGGCGCTCGATGCTCTGGGAGTCCCTTGCTGACCATGGGAAAAGACGCTTTCGGCGAAGATGGATCCGGGCCTCGGCGCGCAATGCCAGGCTGATAAGATACTCTAGATCTGCTGGGGTCTCTGAGCCGCAATCTCATCCTGAATCTGAGGATCCAACCCCTCCCGAAACAAGGCACGCAGGGCTCCCTCATCCCACTTGCACTCGGCGGACAGGGTCTTGAACCTAATGAGGTAGTCAGTGACGGTTTGACTCTTCTGGCGGAGTCGAACAAGCTTAGCAGCCGCCTCATCTCCCCTGGACGGAACGGTCAAACAACCTCTTCATCTCAGTGCTGAACTTAACAAAACTGGAGCATATCTGTGACTGAGCATCCCACACGGCTGTCCCCCACGCTCGAGCCTTGCTGGTGAGAAGGGTGATGACGTAAGCCACCTCAGTTAGTTCAGAGACATAACGACCTGGCTGAAGTGCAAACACCAAAGAACATTGGGACAGAAAGGCTTGGCAGCAGTTCGGGTCCCCGTCATAAGGAGGTGGGTTGTTGGCATGTGGCTCAGGGTTGGAAGGGATGTGGGATGAGACTCGTATCTCCTGCTGAAGCTCTCGAACCCGGCCGCTAAATTAGCCACTTGAGAGGTGAGGGAATCAGTCATAACCCCCTGGTGGGCCAGAGCGGTATGGACATGGTTTTCTTCCGCTGGGTCCATGTTGGTCAGTCCGTACTGTCAGAACAGACGAGCAGACCCAATTGCAGAAGAAAAAAAAGAGTTTATTAGACAAACAAGGGTTTGAGTAATAGTCCAAAAAGGTGAATTCGCTGGCAGTCGACTCAGACACAATCCCAACTGCTGAGAGGTGGAGGATGGCTCATCAAGCGGACACAATTGGATGAGACGAAGGGTGAACCAGACCCAACCGGTGGGGTGGGAAAAAGGTGGCCGGTCCAAGCAGTGACTGGGGAGCCTCACACTGTGGCCACTTCCAACATCCACCCGCTAGAGGACCGAGACAGGTACTGGCACCCGGAGGTTGTCTTGTGAGAGGAGAGTCCTGCGCCACAGGTAAAAGGTGGGCTGGAGAGATGGGGCCAAAACGGGGGGAAAACGAGAAACTAACAAACAAAAAGCCAAAAAAACAAAAGCAGTACTAACTGAAGACAAGACTAAGACTAAGACTAAGACTAAGACTAAGACTAAGACTAAGACTAAGACTAACAAGACAGATCAGACAAGCAAACTGGTGTTCAGCGTCAGAACGAACAACATCAAACGACGAACTGACAAAGGACAGAAAACACAAGGAGATTAAGTAGGGAGGGTAATTAACAGAAATGGGGTGCAGGAGTGTGAAACAATTAGGGTTAACAAGAGGGGAGGAGTTAACAGCAAAGCACATGGTGAGCTGTCAAAACAAAGGCCATGTGCTTCAGGACAACAAAACACAAGACAAACACAACAGGATACTGCCAATCCCTGACAAAATCTAGAGCTAATCCTAACCCTCACATTTTTTTCCAAATTAGGGTTATTAACCCTAACCCTATCCCTTACGCTAGCCCTATTTTTTTTTATTAAGTAAGGGTTACTAGACCTGTCCTAACACTAATCCTAACCCTAACTCTGCCCTAACTCTAACTATCGCCATAAGCCTAACCCTAACTCTAGACCTAACTATAAACGTTACTGAACCCTAACGCTAACCTTAACGTTTTTATTAGGTTAGGGTTACTTACCCTAACCCTAACTCTCCCCTGTAAGGAGGTGAATCAAAACCTGTAAATGCAATAAGACTATTCTGAGAAGGGATATCCAAAGGAACAAAAAGACTTCAAAAAGAAAATAAACAACACACCCCCTCCCTGTTGCTTTTATGACACTCTCCTCACCTCTGCTCTTCCTGCTTCCCCTCCTTCTGCCCAAAAGACTTGGTTTAAAGTTTATTAGGAATAAGGCATTATATGTCATGTGTCTTATTATGTGTCTATTGTTCTACACTTTCACGTTTGGTCTCATTTGAAAGGTCTCAATGCAATTGGTAAATTGGTCACAATTTCACAGTAATCGCTTATATTATGGAGAAGATTAAGAACTTTTTGAGTCTATTGAGGAAATGGCTGCATTAAGGTAAGCAATCTATGGGGTAGCCTCTGACCAAGACCTGGACTAGCCCAGATGTGTCGTGAGTCTGTTCTGGCCAAACAAGGTCTCTAAGCAACCCAGACTCCTAACGAACGATAAGTCGAAACTAGGAAATATTATAGTTAATTAATGATCCAAATTTAATCACAACTAGAGGGATCAGCAGTTACATTTAAGTAAATATAACTAAAATCACGAAGGACTGGAGTCAGATAAATTTATGTATAAGGTCAGTACTATAATTGGAAACCCAAAAGATTAAGAAATATTAGTGATTGTTAACGAGATGCAAAGAAAAGGCCGAACACGCATTGACCTTCGACCAGGGCTTCTGGATTCCGTTCTGCAGGAAAAGGGGGACCCTTACATAAGGCTAACCCTAAATTTTCAATTAAGTTAGGGTTACTTACCCTAACCCTAGGCCTAACCTTAAACCTAACTCCCTCCCCTAACCCTAACCCTACTCCTGCCCTTACTGAAGCCTAACTCTAACACTAAAAGTTTTAATTAAATTAGGGTTACTTACAGTATTCCTTGGCCTAACCTTAACCCTATCACTGACCTAACTCTAACCTTTAGGTTTTTATCACTTTAGGGTTACTAACCCTAACCCTAGCCCTAATGTTTTATTGTTTAATGTTTTATGTTCTTAATGTTTTGTAACCCTAACCTTAAACCTCTCCTTCCTGAACCCTAACCTTAACCCTAATGTTTTTAAAAAGTTAAACCTAACTCTAACCCTAACCTTACCGAACCCTAACCTAATGTTTTTATTAAGTTATTGTTACTAACCCCACCCCTAAACCTAACATTACCCATACCCTGTCCTAACTCTAACTCTAAGCCTAACCGTAACCATAACCCTTAATGAAAACTAATACTACCCCTAAAGTTTTTATTAAGTAAGGGTTACTTACTCTAACCCTGGCCCTAACCCTAACTCTGCCCAAACTCTAACCCTATGCCTAACCTTAACCATAACCCTGCCCTCATTTTAACCTAATCCTAACCTAACCCTAACCTTTAACTTACTGAACCCTAACCCCAACATGTTTCAATTAAGTTAGTGTTGTTTACCCTAAACCTAGCCCTAATCCTAAACCTAACTCTAACCCTGCCCTATCTCTAGCCCAAACCTAAACCCTTACCCTAACCTAACCCTAATCCTAAACCATTTCACTAAACAGCAAAGGATTATTGGAAAACATATGGTCAGTACTATAGTTCTTCACTAGTTATAATTCATTTTACAGTAGCGAACTTGCCCACAAAAACTGACCAATGGCTAACTTCTAAGCAAAAATCAATGGTGAGAGTGATTCCTTTTTTGTGTTTATTTTTTGAATGTGACTGTGAAATGACAAAGCGGAAGAACTGTCCCTGGAATCAAATTTGTTATTGTTTTTATCACGTTAGGGTTACTAACCCAAACCCGATCTCTAACCCTAACCTAACCTAAACCTAAGCCTAACTCTAACCTCTAACCCAAACCCTTACCCTAGTTTTACCTTAATTTAGGTTACTTACCTAACCCTTGGCCTAACCAAAATTCTTTCTGTTTGCCACATTTCACACAATCTGTTCCAAACAAAGCCATGTTGGGCATCTCTTCACACAGCAGTGTTTCATTACATAACTAATAGACCTTCTTATGATTTATATATTAATTTCTAAAACATAAAAGCAGTTTCTAACTTTGTTCGTGAATTAATCAGCAATTTCTATCATTACATATATTTATTGGATCCTTTATTTTTATATGATTTATGTTTGTATGTGCAAATTATAATTAATTATATTTGTTTCTTAAAAAAGCCAGTGTATCATATGAAGTGTATTGTTTATATTCTGATACATTTATTAATGTCTCTGGGCTAAGCCCTGGATATCTACTCACTGTAGAACTGTCCCTGGAATCAAATGCAGTATAACGTTTTCATCATGTTAGGGTTGCAAACCATAACTTTAGCTCTAACCCTAATCCTAGCCTTAACCCGAACCCGTTTTACTGTAAACAGCAAAAAATTATTAGAAAATATACGGTCACTACTGTACTTCTTCACTAGCTGTAAATTTTCAGTAGCGTACTTGCTTGGAAAAAAACTGACCAATGGTTTTTATTATTTACTCATGAGGATACTTTGCTGAATAGTTTGGACTCACGTGCTGGTTGGTTCGGTGGTAACCTTTCTTTTTATAGAACAATGAGCTTTGTACAAATTGACTCATTTCAGAAGGTGGGGCATAGAGGCAAAATCAATAATGTATAATATATAAAAAAATAACGTGTTTTTGAAACTTAAACCGCATGAACACATTGTGTTGGAGTTGTGCATTGGTGTCCACCGGTACCAGGATTTACATCATGTCCACCTGGTGGACACAGAATGTTGGAATTGTGTATTGACATATATGCATCTGTGGCCCTTCAGTCTCAATTCAGTTTACTCTTTGTTCTAGGTCATAACATGACCTCCATATAATATCTTAGACTGGTAGACTGGTAAGGAGTGAAGATTCTGACGCACAAAATATATGTAGTTGATACGAACATGTTTGAAGTCCTTGTCATTCCTTTTTACTCATCTCACCCTGTCCTTTCCTATATAAATAAAGCAACTTGTGATCTGAGCTTCGGAGGTAAAAGAGGGAAACCTGCTTTTCTCCCGCTTGCAACCGACAGCGTAATCCTTGCAAGCTAAAAATTCAAAGAACTTGTCTTGTGTTTTATTTTGCTTGAGTTGATCCTTCCTGGTAAAGAGCCATTTGAGTGAAATAGTCTCAACATTTACTTGGTCCTTCGAGCTGGAGCCCAACAGGACAGAGTGGAGGAGGAGAGGACGAAGACGAGCTGAGAGATAGTCTCTGGCCAGAGCCAGGCAATAGCCACCTGATAAAAATCCACTCACGTGAATTCGAGTGGGGTCGGTGAATCTTCGTCTGGAAAAATCGACTTCTCCGGGCTGTCTGACGGGAGCCGTTGGAAGGACAACTGAATGCGCTGATCAGGTGATATACCTGTGTATTTTTACGAACGTTCAAGTGTGTGTGTGACTGCAGTATAATAGGTACCAGCTCGAGTTTGTAACCAGTGATTTACCTGTTTGAGTAAAGGATTTGTATCGACTCTGGAAGCTCAGTAATTAGATTTGGACAGAAGGGTCTGTCGACCAATTGTATGGGACATTGGGTTAAGTTAGAGCCAGGGGCTCTGGTGTCGAATATCGACAAAGTTGTTTTAAGCGTGCAGGGTATGAATGGTATGAATGGTATGAATGTGTTGTATGAATGTCATTGTAAGTCATGAGGATTTACGGTGAATAAGTTTGTTGTTGTTTAGGAATAACACAACTGATATTTCTCCCCACTAGAAAGGGTGTTGTGTTATTCAAACATAGAAAATTATATTGGGTTTGAGTCAAAATTGAAAAGTTGGTTCTGTTCAGACGGCTGTATCCGCAGACAAATTAGTGTCTGTAAAAGCTTGGTGCAGTGGACGATCTGATCAGACGTGTGACTAATTGTTGACTCTTACCAAAAACAAATATGGGCGCAGAAAATAGTAAATTAACGGGAGATCCAAAGTTTATGCATACATATTCGGCAGACAGTGTGCGATACCTGTATGAGTGGAATAAAAAATATGACTTCAGTGGTAAATTAGTCAAAAGGGACTGTTCTTTCTTAATAAATAGAATAAAGGTTGATTGATTTATCCTTAGCCAAGGGAAAAAAGGTTGATCTGCCAACGAAGTGGCAAGAGCAGGCAGATAAAAGACAGGAGAGAGTAGAAGAGAAGAAAAGACAGAAACAAGAAAAATTGATTGCAGTGCAGAAAGAAGAAGCATTGTATGAACAAGAAAGGTTAAAAGCAGAAAGAGCAGCCAGAGGCCAGGAGATGGCTGCAGCAGCTCAACGAGAGGAGCTGAGAAAGCAGAAAGAACAAAGCGATGTGCGAGCAAAAGGAAAAGGAAAAGGGACAAAAAAAATCATGACCCATCCAAGATTACTGAATTCAGCCCCCCTTGCACTAGAAGAAATACACCTTATACTGAAGCAACCTCTCTGCTAGGGAAGATTAAGGTAGAAGCAGGGTATAAAAAGACCCTTGAACTCATCACTGTCACGTCTCTGGACTCTGTTTATTGTTTTTGTCTCATGCCATGTATAATTGTATAATTGTCTTCACCTGCTCCTGTTAATTTAGTCAGTTTCTGTGTGTATTCAGTCCTGTGTGTCCTGAGTTCACGTTGTCCGATCGTTGATGTCCTTACATGGTTTTTGCCCTGCCTGCCTGTCTATATGTATTTTGCCCATTGAGAAGATTAAATCGGTTTAAGTTTATTGTAGCTCTCGAGTGCTCCTTAAAGTCAAACCAACCAAACGTGACAATCACACCTTTCATCAGATTCAGATTTTATTTTCCCAGCCATCAAGGTGGCTAATCCACATTATGGTGTAGATGACGATGAAAATAGATACCTTCACGTGTACCGCCCATGGTCAGCCCAGTAGATGCAGTAGATGGACTTGGTCAATTTGAGGATACCACTGCGTGGTTAGAGAATTTTAACCAACTGATATTAGAGACACCCTGTCCTTTCCTATATAAATAAAGCAACTTGTGATCTGAGCTTCGGAGGTAAAAGAGGGAAAAGTCTCGGTTACGTATGTAACCCTCGTTCCCTGAAGAAGGAATGGAGACGTCACGCCGGATGACCGACGCGAATTGGGATCTCGCTTCGAGAGACCAATCTACTTCGAGTGTATCTAAACAAGCCAATTGAAGATTGTCATGCGCTAATCGCATCCAGCTGCCACTGATCACAGCGCGGGTATAAATAAGCAGCGGGTTTTCGCTGAGGAGCCGAGCTAGTGACCCGGCCCCTTCAGCAGAGGTGCAGCACCGTGGCGACGGGACATGACGTCTCCGTTCCCTTCTTCAGGGAACGAGGGTTACATACGTAACTGAGACGTTCCCTTTCAGTCGATCACTCCGAGTCACGTCGGATGACTGACGAATTGGGATCCCTAACAAAACGCCATGGATGCTGCCTCTTCCAGTGTCCTGTGGGAGCCCACAAGCCCCTCAGTCTATCGGCGTAGGCCGGGGCTCGACCACAAGAAGCCAGCTACTTTTGTAAACACTACCCATTAGTAAGACTGGAACACTGGGAAATGTCCCACGTTCTAGTGAACAGGGACGTGCGGAAGTGGACCTTCCCGTAGGAGGTCTCGGAACGAAAATACATATGGACAGTATTTCAGTTTGCATATATGGAAAATTGGAGGTGATTGAACCCTCTTAGATTGGCAGAAGGTCTGCCGGGGAAACACAGGGCTCTATGGCTATGCCGTGGAAATACACACAAAAGTCCTCTTGGGGTACTTTACATAGCTCCCAGCCCTCACCGGTTCTCACAGATTCAACACTCGTGGCCGGTCCGAAGCGGGGTCTGAGTGTGTGCAACTCTTACCTGCATCCCCGCAGAAGTGAGGCTGGTAGGCCATTGGTTTGTCCTCCCAGTCTTCCCACTGCTGCATATTAGCCCAAGAAGAGAGCGCGAGTGTGATGAGGAACTAGCCCGCTCAACTCCTTGCTCTCCCTGGGGACCCAGAGACAGAGGAAACTGCCCTTGTCGAGGTTTTAGGTAGCACTGACCATGAGGTCAGCGGCAAGATTTTCCACCCGGCAGAGCAGCTCCCTCCATCCCCGGATCTGAGGGCCTCTTGCACCTGCGCTTTCCTCCAGGTTTGGCAGGAGCCTGGACAGGCTGGGTGGTTGCTGGGCACCCTCGGCGAAGAGCTGGCTGAGGCGGCCATCGGCGGCTGGGTGGAGGCAGCAGCTGCACGCCGAGTCACGATGTTTCTTTTTTCCTAGTCACCTCAGTCTGCTTCTGGGCAGCGGAGAACTTCTGGGCAAAGTTCTCCAATGCATCGCCGAAGAGGCCGGTCTGGGACATGGGGGCATTCAAGGTTTCACCGTATACCCCCTGGCTGCACCGCTGGAAGTGCAAGCTCCTCATGCACTTCCGGGAAGAAAGGTACCAGGATGGGGCCCTGAGAACCAGCGCGAGCCACCCTTAAATACCAATAATCCAGCCTCAAGGGCCCGGGAAGCGGTGGAGGTTTCCACTTGATCCCGATCACCTCGGCGGCCTGGGCAAGCATAGCCACCATTTCTATGTCTGTATCCAGTATTCAACACCTGGTAGACGCAGAGCAACCCGGATCTTCACTTCCAGATATGTCTGGCTCACCTTCCGATGCAGCGATTGACTTCTGATCATCAGGGGGAGCCCAAGAGCACCAAGTCGAGCAAACAAGCCCCGCCCCCTTTTTTCAAGGTGACAGAGCCCGCCCAATACTCCGAGATGACCACCTCCCCGCAAGGAAATGGTTCATCCACAACTGCCACCTCAGTGTGCTAAGCCCAGGCACACGAGGCAACGATTGTGACCACCTAACGCCAGGTAACAACCGCATCCAGAAACACACGGGTGTACGTCGTCTAAAGCAAGACCCACGCTATCTTCCAAGACGCGTCGAGTTTGCCAGACGTAACGTCGTCTTAAAAAAGACGCACCCGCAAATGCTCTTTTAGTGCTGAGGCAACAGGGGATAGCCGTTTTGCACACAAACAGGGGGGTAGTGCAGCCTGATTGAGGCAATCCACTCGACGCAGGAAATCGACCTCCGCTGAAACGCCGTGCTCCAACACTAGTAGATCGTCTTTGGAGCAGAACAGTCACGCTCGGCTCCGAAGCGGAAAGCTGAATATGCGCTGCACCCGTTGCTTATTTATACCCGCGCTGTAATCAGCGGCAGCTGGATGCGATTAGCGCATGCCAATCTTCAATTGGCTCCTTTAGATACACTCGAAGTAGATTGGTCTCTAGAAGCGAGATCCCAATTCGACGGTCTTCCGACGTGACTCGGAGTGACCGACTGAAAGGGAACCTGCTTTTCTCCCGCTTGCAACCGACAGCGCAATCCTTGCAAGCTAAAAATCCAAAGAATTTGTCTTGTATTTTATTTCGCTTGAGTTGATCCTTCCTGGTAAAGAGCCGTTTGAGTGAAATAGTCTCACCACATTGCATTACACCAAATACACAAATGAATGTTCCTTTTAGAGACATCAATTGATCCCTTTAAATTAAAGCTAAAATAATTTTAAATAAAAATATTTATCCGTCATTAAGATGCATGCTTTGAATGTGTGCACATGGGTGATTATTTATTAATTTATTATGTACTTTTCAAAATTAGTTACAAAACAGTTGCTCCTAACAACATGGATAGGAAATATCGATTTCAAATAGTGTTGCATTGTGTTGATTTGTGCGTTTATCATCTTCCACATTTCATCAGTCATTTCTATCTGCATGTTATTCAGAGCTGTAGTCGGTTTCATTTGTCCATATAAGCCATTTCCTGGGTCTTCCTTGCAAAACACAAATTACAGTACTAGGGTTATGCTCACTGAGTGCAATTCTCCTTTATTCTGCAAAGTGGCACTGTTTAAAACATAATGACAATGTTATTTGTGACTCATAATTAGTGCAAATATTTTTCTGGCTTGAGTCGCTTTACTGCTGAGCAATTATTGTACATAATGAAATGTAAGTGTCACTGTCATTTGATGGTGGATGAAAATGTTTTTGAAGATGCTGAAAATTATAGTTTTTAGTATATATTGAAATCTTGAATATGAAGTTTTCTATGCTTTTCTATTATTATTATTATTATTATTATTATTATTATTATTATTATTATTATTATTATATTTAATTGTTCTTAAAATATCAGGAGAGTTTGCTATTGCAACCATTAGATCTGGGTAAGTCTGGGTTGCTAAAGACATGAATAATTATTTGCGAAATATTCATGCAGTTTAAATTCTTAAAATGTCTTACATTTTACAATATTAAACCTTAATTAATAATTTAGTAGTCAACAATTTAAATGATGGGGTCTTAATTACAACAAAACACATCAGCATGTTATCTCTGCCATACACTACTGATCTGAAGAGAATGCCATGTTGTGCTTTTAGTCCTGGTCAGATAGATTAGATAGATAGATTAAAGTAACGTTAGCTCTCTTAACTGTTCCTGCAATATTTCTATTTGAATTATTAACTTTAATTCTACCTAAAATTAACATTATCACTGGAAAAAAATATTTAGCATTGTCTTTTGCTTAACTTAAGCAAAAGACAGAAGAAATAACCTTATAATTCCAAGGCGATGATTGAGCAAGGAATTAAGATGTTCTATTTCTCAGTAGGACCTAGAAGTTGTTTTCCCATAATATTTTTCTTTGTATTTTGTTCAGGTTTAAGCAAAATAATATAACATTTAGGTGCAAATATGCAGAATAATAAACCAAAGCTTGAGGCTAAAATAGCAAATATCTCCACAGCAACTGTAAATTTTCCAGGAGAACTTACATAAGCTGGAATAAATGTTATCCATACAGCACAGAATATCAGCATACTGAATGTAATGAATTTGGCTTCATTAAATTTATCAGGCAGCTTGCGCGCAGAAAAGACAAAATAAAGCACAAGGCAGCAAGTAGGCCGATGTAACCCAGCACGGCCCAAAACCTATATTAGAACCCAAATTACACTCAAGAATGATTTTTCTTTATAATATTTCATATTTTTGTAGGGAAATGGAGAGATATTGTTAACCAAAGCACACATATAAGGACCTGTATTAGTGTAAAGATAAGAACACTGAGTCGTTGTTGTACAGGCCCAAACCATTTCATGACATTTCTTCCTGGAAGTGTAGCTTTAAAGGCCATTAAGACCACTATTGTTTTTCCCAGAACACAGGAAATACAGAGGACAAAAGTGATGCCAAATGCTGTGTGACGAAACATACAGGACCACTCAGTAGGCCGACCAATGAAAGTAAGTGAACAGAGGAAACAAAGAGTCAAAGAGAAAAGCAGTAGAAAACTCAGCTCTGAGTTGTTGGCTTTGATAATAGGGGTGTCCCTCTTGCTGTAAAATAGAATTGCCACAAGCACAGTTATTCCTATTCCAAATAGTGAGAAAAAGACAAGCACTATACCCATAACTTCTGTGAATGAAAGAAACTCTAAATTCTTTAACACACAATTATTTTTTTCAGCATTAGACCAGTATTCACTGGGACACTGCTTGCAGTTATTTGAATCTGGAAAGGAAGATATAATTACTAGTTAAAGACAGAAGAAAACAATATTTTTTTGAACAGTATAAAAGCAACTAACCATTTCTCTTCAGAACTTTAAGATGAACTGAAGATTACCTGTCTCATTACTGATTTCTCCTTCTGCACATGGAATACAGTCATAACAGCAGACAGGTCTTCCTTTTTGGACAGCCTTCCTAGTGCCTGGGGGGCAACTGTCGCTGCACACAGATTTTGGCTTCTGCAAAAATTAAAAAAATATACATATATCATGATCAGAATATAGAGGGACTATATTACATAAAGATCTTAAATTTATAATCTTCTGTTAAATAACAATGATGATAAAATTTAGGATAACTCCAATGGTGTCGTATCTTCAGAAACTTTTTGAATTCCAACTGCATGCTGATATTCTGTGCTGTATTAATAACATTTATTCCAGCTTATGTAAGTTCTCCTAGAAAATTTACTTTAGCTGTGGAGATATTTGCCATTTTAGCTTCAAGCTTTGGTTCACTATTCTGCGTATTTTCACCTAAATGTAATACAATCCTTTAAAAAAAGAGAAATGCATACATATTGTGGAAAAATATATTCTATCAGATATCAGATATTCAAACAGTATTTAATGAATTCACACAAAGGATAATATACAGCACACACACGTAGAAAACACAAAAAAGCAGTCCAACGGTATGAAAGTACTCTCCCCTCCCCAAAGGCATATAGGAACAAGACAAGGAGTCAAGGAGGAGTGAAGTCCCAAGGCGGTAGATGGTCAATGACTGACCAAGGTGCGGCTCGAGGGATGAGGGACTTGTGGACGAGGGTCCTGATGGACTAGTGGACTGGTGGGCCACAGTGGAGATAAGGGAGTTAGGAGCCATAGTGGAGCTGATTGGGCGACAGGCCGAGGCAGAGTCCGGGATTTAAAGGCTGGGGGTAGAGACAAGGGAGACAAGCCAGAATGCTGCTAGGCCAGCTGGCAGGCTGGCAGACCCACTGTGATCCCAAAGAGCTGAAAGGCTGACAGGAAGCAGTAGTTGAGGAGCTGCAGAGCCAGAGGAGACAGGAGGGGGCAGGAGAAGGAGGGTGGGTGGCTATTTGTAAGCATTAAGGTTTTCAGGAATGGTGTGTGATACCCATGCATACCGGATCAAAACTTCTAGGACCGCGAGGACAACAGACATGGGAATAACCTTCAGTTCAGAAGAGGGTGGGAGGAGAATGGGCATGTCTGCATATAAATCTTTGCCCTCAATCTTGAAAAGAGACTTCATCAAAGGCTGTAATGTTGTTGTTTGTTTGTTTTGTTTTGTTCCAACTGCACATGTGTAATGTACTTGGGTTTTTCAAAAAGAACATTGAGCAGTGAGCACAGTTAAAATCTAAAATTACTTTAAATGAAAAAGGTGTCAATATTCCTGAAAAAACTGACATATACCACACATCCTGATATTGCTGATTCTATGTGTTCCTGGGTCAACATTTCTATCCAAAAATGTAATTTTCACCATATCTTTACACCTAAACCTAACTTTACCAATGAGTAATTCCTAAAATCAGAAAAATTATAGATGAATGACACTGATATACAAGCACTGATTTTAAGCCTAAACTTTAAACTGGTTGTTCAGATCTGATTGGTTCATCACAATGTTGTTAATCACAATGAGTATCCATGACACTTTTTTGGTCAAAAAAGATGTTGATCCAGGAACATGTCAAACTTAGCAAAATCTTGTTCTGCACAAGTATTTAAGACTATTTGTTTAATTATTAATTTAGATACTGATGTTGTCAAGCATGTTTCATTCATAATGTTCCTTTAACCAGCGTAAAATTG
Organism: Puntigrus tetrazona; assembly: GCF_018831695.1. Taxonomy (NCBI): domain Eukaryota; kingdom Metazoa; phylum Chordata; class Actinopteri; order Cypriniformes; family Cyprinidae; genus Puntigrus; species Puntigrus tetrazona. The sequence continues at coordinate 6,287,679 of NC_056716.1, forward strand.
TATACTGGTATTGTTCTTCATTTTGTGTCATGACATCATAAAATGTAGTCTAAGGACACTGTTTATCCCTATTTATCACTCTGTTTTCTAAACAATTCAGAAATGAAACTCTTCATGCAATAAAATGCATTAGAAATACATAGACTACAATGAATGAATATGAATAAATATTTTTAAAGTAGCACAAACATGTTATAGGTATTTACCTGCAACTGTCCTCCAGCCCAAATTATATTTTTTGTATCAAGCACTAAGTGTTGGAGAGGAGGAATGGAGGCATCATAGTATCCTACAGATTTGAACTGGAATAATCCATCAGAGTCTCGCTGCCAGTTCACAACTTCATATTGTGCGACTGCACCACCACTGCTGTCAAACCACACTTGATCTCCCATCTTTATGGTGAAATTTACATTTTTCAGAGCCTGAACCACCTAGTCAAAAAAAAAAAGAACATTTTTTTAATTTTTAACTTTTTAAAAATGTTTTGAACAGAAGACCATTTTAGCAAATCAGCTCTCTGTATTCAGGTCAGGGGACAAAGCAAGACACGGTAGCTAAAAGGAATTTCATCAAAGCTATGTAAAATGATTAGAATGATCATTAAAAAAAAAAAAAAAAAAAAAACTTCTGCAGGTTATAAAAGGAAAATAAATGCTGAAACGTTTTCCTGGAACCTTTGCAAAAGTAGCGTGTTACAATGGTGAGGAAGAGCTCTGTCTATTTTGTGTAATCACATCAATACAAACTATGATCACAATAACAACAACATTTGTCAGGCATCTACATCGTAACTGTACATTGAGAGATTACAAAGAAGTGTAAGAGATTACAAGTGTTTTTCTTAGTTTTTTTAACTCTAAAAAGTCTAAAACAGGAAATGTGGAATATTTTTTAAGTTACCTGTATAACTTAAGTTTTATAACTTACTCAAAACAACTCAACTGCAGTTTGATTTATTAAAAATCATAAAAATTAAAATATTAAAAAATCTAAAAAATATATGAATTAAAATAAGTTATTGGTATTTGCAAATTAACTCTTTTATACTAATATATATATATATATATATATATATATATATATATATATATATATATATATATATATATATATATATATATAGTAATAAAACTAATGTTTTTTCTTTTGTTCCCTTTATTTTTGTTTATCTTTGTCTTTTACCTCATGTGGTTGTATTGTCAGGCTTTTCTCACAACCTTCTTGTTCCTTGCACTTGAGTAAACTGTTTAGCGAATGAGCTACAGCATGAACTGCTTTGTAGACATTGCTTGCATATCTTTGTTCAGCTACATCTTCATTGATGTTTTTTAGTGCAAGTAGATCCTCATATCTGTTGCAGTTTAATGCATATTGAGAAGAATTCCTCTCACTTTGTGAGCATGGAAAAGCTGTATCCCAAAAATTTTTTAGAACATAATCTGCAAACCCTTCAATATTAATTTTTCTTACTGCAAATCCAAGTGACCCTCCCAGTGAATGAAAACTATTTGTAGTAATGTAATTCTTTGAAGTTATCCATGACTCCACACCAATCATTTGAAATCCTGTAATATTCTGAATACTTAACTGATCAATAAGTAAGCCCATCTCAGCAAATGAAACAAATGCAACAATCACTTTTGCTGTGCCTTTTTTAATTGTGTCTACCACTTTTTTTAGTTTTTCTGTCTCTGTTCGGTAGAATTTCACAGAGTATTCTATGCAGATACCCTCCTCTTGGGCTATTTTAAGAAATACAGCCATTCCATTGTTTCCATAGTCATTGTCACTGTTCACAGCTCCAACCCAAGACCAGCCAAAGTGCTTGACTATGTATGCAAGTGCTCTGCTCTGGTGGTAGTCACTAGCAATAGTCCTGAAGAAAGAGGGGTAATCTTTCCTATTACTGAGACATCCACATGTAGCTGAGGGACTTATCTGAAACAGTAAGCACAGAAAACAATGATACAGTCATATGTTAACTGTCAAACACTTTGTATTACTGCTGCTTACCACTGGAATTTTAAAAGGCCCTGTAGTTCTGGACAGAATCACTGTGGCAGAAGATTCTGATTCTCCTATGATAGCATGTAAAGGAGGTAGTCCATTGCATTTGTCTCCTGGTCCAAAGTCCTGACCATTCATCACTCCAATAGTTGCACTCATTGTAGATAATCTTGATCCACAAGTATCATATATTCGATATCCAATAGAAACATTTGGAAGCAAAGTTTTACTCCTGTTAATTTCCTCAATTGCGAAGATCATGATTTGTGCCAGACGAAAATCTCTTACATTCACGCTGTAAAATGAAACATTGAATTAGTAGACTACACTAAATTATTAAACAACATAAGATGGAGAATAAAGGATAATTCTATATTTTTGCATATGCTTTAAACTCAAAACACAATAAAAGGAATTTCTAGATGCTGCTTTAAACCTTGAGCATAACAGATGTTGAGGTTTTTGTATAAACTCAAAAGAAGGTAATTTTTCCTTTCTGTGGATTGCAAAAATCCCTCCAATAGTTAAATCGCCATGTTTGGAAAGCAGCGGGTAGTTAGGGTCTCCCATTGTTTGACAAGGAGTGTTTTCTGCCTTTGTATGAAGCTGATAGAAAAGGAGGAGTATGCACAGGAAGAGAATCATGTTAGTGCTCTACAGGAAATACCAAATGCAAATGGTCTGATACAGAATTTGTACTCTTATAGACCTATTTGATATGGTTGAATGAGTGAGAACATAGCCAATGATTTTTTTGACCAAAATAGATTTCTCATGCTGTCAGAAGTATGGTGTGTGTGTGTGCGCATGTGTATGTGTGAGTGTGTATATTGTGACGGGCGTCCCGATCTACCATCAGCGTTGCCCTGGGAATAAACCACGAGCACCTGGAAAAGCCACTGATCACCGGACTCGCCGCACCTGGAGCTCGTTTGCCGGTGGCCAGATAAGCCACGTCAGGCTCACACTCCGGTGAGCTACCACACTCCTACATGCTGTCTCTGACTGTTATCTCTTTTGTATCTTCTAGAAGCCAGTCCTTGAACCGCGACACGGAGCTAATTCCCCCAAGATTCACCGTTGCCGTACTCACCGACTGCACCCTGAGCACCGAGCACCCAGAAGATAACGCCACTGACAGCGATTGTGCACCGGCTCACCATTCACGTATCACATATTGTTAAATAAACGTGCCCTCCGGGGTTCAAACGCCTCTGTTTGTGCTGTGCTTCATCCGCCCCGTGACAAGTGGTGGAGAATGCGGGCATGTTGAAGCACTCACAAACAAGCGAAACAAAGAGAAGAAAGCGAAACTTTACGCCGCGGACGCCATTTTGTTTAAAGGGCACCTACCTCGACTCATCTTTTTTTTCTTCTCTTTGTCCCCCTCCAGCTAAGCGCTCGCGACCCGGCCAGGAGATGGAGGAGCTGCTACAGCAACTCACGGAGGTGTCCCTTCGACAGCAGCAGATTGTGGAACACCTGGCGAACCGACAAGGGCAGCTCGAGCAGGAGCTCGCTGCCCAGAGTGCTGCCGCTCGACCGCGCCCCGCCGTGCCCGATCCCCGCGTTCAAGCAGCGCAACTCTCCCGAAAATGACCAGCCATGACGACCAGAGATTTTTATACAGATGTTTGAGAATGTCGCCACACGGAAGGATGGGATCGCCGAGATTGGGCACGCGCGCTGGCCCCGCTGCTAACTGGAGAAGCTTCTACGCCATGCCGGCCGACCTGGCTATCAATTATGACGACCTGAAACGGGAGATCCTCGGAAGGGTCGGTCTATCTCCGATCTGCGCGGCCCAGGGGTTCTTTGACTGGGCGTTCCAACCACGCCGACCGGCCCGGGCTCAAGTCGCCGAGCTCACCCGACTGGCCCAACATTGGCTACTGGATCAGGACCCGACCCCCGGCCAGATCGTCGAGAGGGTGGTCATCGACCGGCTCTTGCGGGCTCTTCCCCGAACCTACCGCCAGGCGGTCGGCATGCGCAATCCCCGGACGTCCTCAGAGTTAGTGGAAGCGGTCGAGCTGGCTGAAGCGGCACTCAAGAGGGAAGCCGGGGAGCGAGCGCCACCTTTTCCCCGGAGGGCACCCCAGGAGCAGCGCGCGCCGGAGGGCACCTGGCGGCCAGTAGAGCGGGCGGCGGGCCCTGCAGTAAAGGACGAGCCCATGCCCACAGAAACTTCTACCACCCCAGCTTGGGGCCCCCAGGCCTGGCTAGCGGGCTGTGGGTTACACCAGGAGGTGCCCCACAAAGCGCCGGCCGTCCCCATCATCTTAAACGGACGCAAGTTGGACGCCGTTCTGGACTCTGGCAGCGTTGTCAGCCTGGTCCAGTCCCGCCTGCTGCCTCCCGCCCACGCCCAAAACGCCTGCCGATAACCTGTGTCCATGGGGATACCAAGAAGGTCTCACCCGCTGGGTCAAAATAACCACAGCAGGCGGAAGCTGGAACCTGGAGGTAGGCCTCATCCAAGACCTGCCGGTGCCGGTGATCCTCGGGCGGGACTGGCCGGGCTTCCCGGAGGCTCTCAAGACCGCTGCCCGGGCCGACAACCCATCCAAGCCGCCGGAGAAGAAGAGAGGGGCCCGCCGCCAGACTGCACTCATAACCTCCGACAGCGGGAGAGATGGTGAGTCCTCCTAACGCTAACGTATTCTTTGATGTGTTTCAGCAGGTTACTGGAGGGGGCTCATTCGGTCGGGCTCAACGGGACGATGACAGGCTAAAACACTGCTGGGATCAAGTGCGCTTCCTCGAGGGAGAGGAAGTCCGGCCCGGCCCCCATCCTCTCCCGCACTTCATCGTGGAGAACGGTTTGCTCTACTGTGTTGCCCAGCGAAGGGGGGAGGAAAAACGTCTGTTGGTGGTCCCGAAATCAAAGGTGGACACTATATTGGAACTGGCCCACGCCCATCCATTGGCGGGACACTTAGGGGCCGCCAACACCACCCAAAGGATCCGGGACCGTTTCCACTGGCCGGGGCTGGACGGAGACGTACGAAACTTTTGCCAGGCCTGCCCTGAATGCCAGCGTACGTCGCCCCGGCCTCCTCCCCCCAGTCCGCTTATACCGCTTCCTATCATCGAGGTGCCCTTCGAGCGCATCGGGATGGATCTGGTAGGGCCGCTGCCAAAGTCTGCCCGGGGCCACGAACACATCCTGGTGATCGTCGATTACGCCACCCGCTATCCAGAAGCTATCCCCCTCCGAAGGGCTACCGCCAAGGCTATTGCCCAAGAACTCTTCCTCCTCTCCACCCGTGTCGGCATCCCCAGCGAGATTCTGACCGACCAAGGCACCCCGTTCATGTCCCGTGTGATGGCCGACCTCTGCCGGCTGCTGAAGACTCATCAGCTGCGCACCTCTGTCTACCATCCCCAGACCGACGGCCTGGTCGAAAGGTTTAATCAGACCCTCAAACGAATGCTTCGGCGGGTGACGGCCGAGGATCGCAGAGACTGGGACTTACTTCTCCCCTACGTCCTCTTCGGGATTCGAGAGGTGCCCCAGGCCTCCACTGGGTTCACGCCATTTGAACTGCTGTTTGGCCGTCAGCCCCGAGGCCTGCTGGATGTCGCCAGGGAGGCCTGGGAACAGCAGCAGCAGCCAGCGACCCAGAGGTCGGTCGTCGAACACGTCCAGGCCATGCGGGACCGGATCGAACGGGTGATGCCCCTGGTGCGGGAGCACATGACGGAGGCCCAGAGAGCTCAGCAACGCCACTGCAACCGCCCCGCCCAGCCGCGAGAATTCCAAGTCGGCGACCGGGTCATGGTTCTGGTCCCCACCCAAGCCTGCAAGTTTCTGGCCACGTGGCAGGGACCGTACACCGTACTGGAACGGCTGGGCCCAGTAAATTACAAAGTCAGGCAACCCGACCGACGCCGACCTGAGCAGATCTGCCATGTCAACTTGCTGAAGAAATGGGTGGGGACCAGGGAGAACCTAGCGGCCCTCACCACCCAGGAAGCCCCGGTCGTCGACATGAACGTCATGCTGTCTCCCGCCCAGAAGTCAGACATCAAACATCTGGTCGGTCAGTTCTCGGATGTGTTCTCGCCATCGCCCGGGCAGACCCACATCCTACAGCACGACATCAAAACTCCCCCCGGCATCATAGTAAAACAGCGGCCCTACCGTATCCCTGAGGCTCGTCGGCGGGCTATAGAGGAGGAAATCCAACAAATGCTGAAGTTGGGGGTAATTGAGCCATCTACCAGCCCGTGGTCCAGCCCGATTGTCCTGGTCCCCAAGCCTGACGGCTCGCTCCGCTTCTGCAACGACTTCCGGCGGCTCAACCAGGTCTCCGAGTTCGATGGCTACCCGATGCCCCGGGTGGACGAACTGCTAGATCGTCTGGGGAGGGCCCGGTACATCTCAACACTCGACCTCACCAAAGGCTACTGGCAAGTCCCCCTAACCGACGAAGCAAAGCCCAAAACTGCCTTCTCAACCCCCGGTGGCCACTGGCAGTACCGGACCCTCCCCTTCGGGCTACACGGGGCACCCGCCACGTTCCAACGGCTCATGGACATTCTACTCCGGCCTCACCAACACTATGCCGCCGCCTATCTGGATGATGTGGTGGTTCACTCGGAGACCTGGGAAGAACACCTAGAGTGCCTCGGAGCGGTGCTGCGGGATCTCCGACGGGCTGGACTCACCGCCAACCCCAGGAAATGTCACCTGGCGCTCTACGAGGCCAAGTACCTGGGATACCGCGTTGGCCGGGGCCTAATCCAGCCCCAAGAACAGAAGGTCACGGCCGTCCGGGAGGCTCCTCGTCCAACCACGAAGTCCCAGGTACGCGCCTTTCTGGGGTTGGCCGGATACTACCGTTGCTTTATCCCCAACTTCTCCTCTATAGCCGCCCCTCTGACAGACCTGACCAGGAAGGGGCAGCCCGAGAGGATACCCTGGAGTCCCGCTGCGGAGGAGGCCTTCACCCGGATCAAGGAAGTCCTGACTTCAAGCCCGGTTCTGCGAGCCCCGGACTTCGGCTGCCCCTTCCTCCTGCAAACGGATGCTTCCGACGTGGGTCTGGGAGCCGTCCTGTCCCAGGTCCAGGCAGGTGAGGAGCATCCTGTACTTTTCATCAGCAGGAAGCTGAACCCAGCCGAGAGGAACTACGCGGCGGTGGAGAAGGAGGCCCTGGCCATCAGGTGGGCAGTCCTGGAGCTGCGTTACTACCTCCTGGGCCGGCGGTTCACCCTGCTGACCGACCATGCTCCCCTTCAGTGGATGTCCCGGGCCAAGGACACCAATGCCAGGGTGACCCGCTGGTTCCTCGCGCTCCAGGACTTCCACTTTGATGTGAAACACCGTGCTGGAACTGCCAACGGGAACGCCGACGGACTCTCCCGGCTGTGGTCAGCTTTTGCAGGTCTGTCAGGGGTCACTCCCCGCCCACCCCCAGTTTCCCCTTGATCTCATCCGTTTTCTCCGCCAGGACCAGGACACCGCTTGGGGGGGGGAGTGTGACGGGCGTCCCGATCTACCATCAGCGTTGCCCTGGGAATAAACCACGAGCACCTGGAAAAGCCACTGATCACCGGACTCGCCGCACCTGGAGCTCGTTTGCCGGTGGCCAGATAAGCCACGTCAGGCTCACACTCCGGTGAGCTACCACACTCCTACATGCTGTCTCTGACTGTTATCTCTTTTGTATCTTCTAGAAGCCAGTCCTTGAACCGCGACACAGAGCTAATTCCCCCAAGATTCACCGTTGCCGTACTCACCGACTGCACCCTGAGCACCGAGCACCCAGAAGATAACGCCACTGACAGCGATTGTGCACCGGCTCACCATTCACGTATCACATATTGTTAAATAAACGTGCCCTCCGGGGTTCAAACGCCTCTGTTTGTGCTGTGCTTCATCCGCCCCGTGACAATATATATATGGGTCAAGTATCCATGACATTTATATTTTATATTTGCATCCTTGCCACTGATTCCTTGTATTCTATGCAGATACCCTCCTCTTGGTATCAAACGACAACATCACGCTATAATAGAGCTTAGAAGTGCCATACACACACACACACACACACACACACACATATACATATACATACACATACATACATACTGTCACGGTTGCTCTTTCGCGGGACGAAGGACACGAGGCTTAGAATAAACTTAAATGGATTTAATCTTCAAATGTCAAAATAAAGATATAATGGCAGGCAGGTAGAACAGGCAGGCAGGTAGAACAGGCAGGCAGGTAGAACAGGCAGGCAGGATAAACACGGGTGTAGACATCGGGTAGGGACCTTGACGCTCGGACAAACAGAACTCAAAACACAGGACTTAAATACACAGGGTAATTGACGAGACACAGCTGATGACAATAACATAATTAACACAGAGGGAAGGCAGGGCACAGGGAGCACATGGCACGAAACGAAAACATAAACACAGAGTCCGGGGAACGTGACATTACCCCCCCCTCCCGGAAGGTGCGTCCTCGCACCTAAAGGGTAACAAACAAAAACAAACAAAAACCAAAATGACTAAGATTTGGGGATACCGGGTCTTGGGAGGAGGTTGTGGTGGAGGACGGATCCCCAGGAGTGGGCAGGCAGAAGGCAGAAGGGTCCAAGGAGGTGTAGACGGAGGGAGGAGCCAGGGAGGAGACAGGAGGAGTCCGGAGCAGGAGGAGATCCAGAGCCCAGCTATGGTGGTCCACGGTGGGGCCGACGGAGGAGGAGCCAGGAAGGAGACAGGAGGAGTCCGGAGCAGGAGGAGATCCAGAGCCCAGCTATGGTGGTCTGGAAGGTGGAGCCGACGGAGGGAGGAGCCATGGAGGAGGAGCAGCCATCGACTCCATGGGGCCGACCGACGTGGCGGAGCAGGTGGAGGAGGAGACCGAGGTGGAGACGGAGAGCCGAAGAGCCAGGGTGACGCCGAGGCGCTGGAGGTCAAAGCGCGACGCCGCAGGCTTCGGCGACTGACACGGAGACGGGGACGGGCGGACGCGCGGAGCCAGAGCGACTGAGGACTGAGGTGAAGCCGGAGGGAAGGAGGAGCCTGACAGAGCCGGTGGGATGGAGGGACGAGGCAAAGCCGGAGGAGAGGGAATCAGAGGCGACGGATGGTCGACGACAGACCAAGGCGGAGCCGGAGGGACGATGGAGCCTGGTGGAGCTGGTGGACTGACGGACCACGGTGTAGAGGAGGGAGCTAGGAGCCCAGGGGGAGCCGACGGGTCTACGGGCCGAGGAGGAGTCTGGGTCTCGGAGGCAGGACGGTGAGGCGAGGGATCGTCCACCCTCGACGGCGATGGAGACCGGCAGACCCGTGGCGAGCTCCGGATGGTGAGCTGAGGATGAGCGCGGGGCTGCTGGGATCCATCGATATGGTATGGCAAGGGTGGGAGGGTGGGAGAACTTGAGGCGGCACTGGAGGGAGCGCACGTGGCGCGGGGGCACTGGAGGGCAGCGCACGTGGCGCGGGCACTGGAGGGAGCGACGTGGCGGGCACTGGAGGGAGCGCACGTGGCGCGGGCACTGGAGGGAGCGCACGTGGCGCGGGCACTGGAGGAGCGCGACGTGGCGCGGGCACTGGAGGAGCGCGACGTGGCGCGGGCACTGGAGGAGCGCGCGTGGCGCGGGCACTGGAGGAAGCGCCGTGGCGCGGGCACTGGAGGAGCGCGACGGGCGCGGGCACAGGAACGGGACAGAACGACGCGTGCGCGGGCACAGGAACGGGACAGAACGCCGCGTGGCGCGGGCACAGGAACGGGACAGAACGCACGTGGCGCGGGCACAGGAACGGGACAGAACGCACGTGGCGCGGGCACAGGAACGGGACAGAACGCACGTGGCGCGGGCACAGGAACGGGACAGAACGCGACGGGCGCGGGCACAGGAACGGGACAGAGCGCACGTGGCGCGGGCACAGGAACGGGACAGCTGGGCGGAACCAGCGAGCTAACGGGACGGCTGGGCGGAACCAGCGAGCTAACGGGACGGCTGGGCGGAACCAGCGGGCTAACGGGACGGCTGGGCGGAACCAGCGGGCTAACGGGACGGCTGGGCGGAACCAGCGGGCTAACGGGACGGCTGGGCGGAACCAGCGGGCTTACTGGGTAGCTGAACGGGAACAGAAACTCAGGATACAGGGGAGGTGCCCAGTCTAAGTCCAAGTCCAAGTCTACATCATCCAGCTCCCTTTGCAGATCCAGCAGCCCCAGGTGGATGATCAGCTCATCCTCAGCCGATGTGTAGTGGGCGGAGCTCCACTCCGCGCTCTCCTCGCAGTCGGCTGTCTCCACCGCGGGGAGCTCCGTTGCTGGCTCGCGCACCTGGTCTGACGTATACGGCTCGGGTCCTGTTACGCTCCACGGCTCTGTCGCTCTCTCTGGCGATGGGTCCGTGGTCGCGCTCGACTCCGCCCCCGTGTCAGCGGTGGGCTCAGGCTGGGGCTCGACCATGCGGTGAAGGGCTGAGCTAGGCTCTGGATCTGGAGTGGGGCTGGTGTCGTTGTCCTCAGGCGCAACCATCATGGTTGATTTGCAGGACACCAGCACCCACTCGACGTATGCGGCGAGGCTCTCTCGAGGACCGCTCCCGGACAGCTGCGCTTGGCTGGAGGTGTTAAGTCCGCGGAAATAGAGTTCGAGCAGAGAGCAGTCCGGGTAGCGGGAGTCGTTGGCCAGTTCGAGGAATAGTTCTGTATAGTCCTCGAGAGAGCAATCCCCCTGCTCCAGCAGGCGGATGAGGAAGTTTGGGTCTTTGAACTGGGCAAACATGACAAACAAAAAACAAAATAAGGGGGAAAATACGCCACTATTTACTTTTTTGAGGTCCGAGCGTTCTGTCACGGTTGCGCTTTCGCGGGACGAAGGACACGAGGCTTAGAATAAACTTAAATGGATTTAATCTTCAAATGTCAAAATAAAGATATAATGGCAGGCAGGTAGAACAGGCAGGCAGGTAGAACAGGCAGGCAGGTAGAACAGGCAGGCAGGATAAACACGGGTGTAGACATCGGGTAGGGACCTTGACGCTCGGACAAACAGAACTCAAAACACAGGACTTAAATACACAGGGTAATTGATTTAGACACAGCTGATGACAATAACATAATTAACACAGAGGGAAGGCAGGGCACAGGGAGCACATGGCACGAAACGAAAACATAAACACAGAGTCCGGGGAACGTGACACATACATATATTACATGTGACATAAATACATTAATAAAAGTCAATTTGCAATATAAAGCATTGTTTCAAGATTAAGAGGCATTAGTAATTAGTTTGTAAACATATGTCACAATCTCCATTAGAGGGCATTCCACCCTGGACTCCTGCCATATGCTTTTGACTATTTCCTATGTGTCTCTTGCCCGCCATGTCATGTCATGTGCTACCTGTGTCTGTGTGTCTGATGTTCTCATTAGTTCTGAGGTTGCATATGTCATATTCTGTTTGATTTCTTGGTTCCATGTGTCTTGTTCTCATTAGTTGGTTTTGTCATGTATTGCCCACGCCGACTATTTGGGGCTAATTATTGTACAGTCATTCCCCTGGGTCTTGTTCCTGTGTTTTAACCTTTGATTGTTTCCTAGTTTCCTAATGTCTTTAAATAAAGGCTGCATTTCGATCCCCAACTCCACTGTCAGTCTCAGTGTTACAATAATAGATGGTGAAATATATTTACATCATGGCTAAAATGTGGTTACTGTACATTCAGATAAATGTGTGTCTTTAATATGTTAATTTGTAAATAATGGCTAATATACCATTGCTATATGTTCAGATAATCATTAGTTATATGTGTGTTTAAGCTTAACTGATGCATAATTGTGAACAAGTTAATCATAAATTACAAGTTTATGCTACAAGTTTAACTAATGCATAATTTAAGACCCTTAACATGTTAAGTTAATCATTAATTGTGTCATTAAGTGTGTTTTTGTTCAACTAATGCTCAAAATTCAAATTCAAATTTTATTTGTCACATACACATAAATACATGGTACGACATGCAGTGAAATGTTCTATTACAACCGTCCAGCATCAAAATAGAGACAAAATTTAAATGTATATATAAATATAAAATATAAAAAATATGTATAAAAAAGAAGTGTGCAAAGTAGGATATAAAAAAATTAAAATAAAATAGAATATAAATATAAAGTATAAGATATAAAGTGTAAAGTGTAAGTGTAAAGTGGCTGTGCAATGTCCAGTGCAAAGTGGCTAGTGCAATTGTCCAAATGTAAGTGGCGAGTATCTGGGGAAGAAGGGTGAACATGGGAATCCCGGTATTTAGGTGCTGGGTGTTCTCTGGTTCAGACTCCGAATGGCCTGCGGGAAGAAGCTCCTCCTCATTCTCTCTGTGTTTGCCTTCAGGGAACGCAGCGCTTTCCTGAACGCAGCAGAGAAAAGAGTCCATTGTTGGGATGGCTGAGGTCTTCCACGATCTTCCTGGCCCTGGTACAGCACCGCTTGTTGTAGATGTGCTGCAGTACAGGGAGCTCAGTGCGGATGGTGCGCTCAGCTGACCGCACCACCTTCTGAAGAGCTCGCCTGTCCTGCATGGTGCTGTTTCCAAACCAGGAGGTGATGTTTCCCGTCAGGACACTCTCGATGGTGCAGGTGTAAAAGTTCCTGAGCACCTGAGATGGGAGTCTGAAGTCCCTTAAGCGCCTCAGATGGTATAGACGCTGCCGGGCCTTCTTCACCAGGGTGTTGATGTGACAGGACCAAGACAGGTCCTGCGTGATGTGAACACCCAGGTACGAAAACTGTCCACTCTCTCCACTGGGGTCCCGTCGATCATGATGGAATGGTAAGAGCGCACCTGCTTCATGCTGAAGTCCACTATTAACTCCTTTGTTTTGCTGACGTTCAGGAGCAGATTGTTCTCCTGACACCATCTCTCCAGGTTGTTGATCTCCTGAAGGTAGGCCATCTCATCGTTGTTGGAGATCAGGCCCACCACGACAGTGTCGTCAGCAAATTTGATGATGGTGGTGGAGTTTGTAGTGGCCACACAGTCATGTGTGTGTACAGCGAGTACAGCAGGGGCTCAGAACACAACCCTGAGGGCTCCAGTGCTGAGAGTGAGGGAGGATGAGTGTGTTTTCCCATCCGTACGGCTTGTGGTCTGTCGGTCAGGAAGTTAGTGATCCAGTGACGCAGGGGATGGGCTGAGTCTCAGGACCTCCAACTTCGAGGTGGCGTGGAGGGAACTATGGTGTTGAATGCTGAACTATAGTCCACGAACAGCATTTTCACATAGTTCCCTTTGCTAAAATCCAGGTGGCTTGTGGTTGTGTGGAGGAGGTGTGTGATAGCATCCTCCGTAGACCGGTTTTGGCGGTAAGCAAACTGTAGTGGGTTGAGTGTGTCCGGTAGTGATGCGGTGATGAAGTCTCTGACGAGTCTCTCAAAGCACTTCATCACTACAGACGTCAGAGCTACAGGGCGGTAATCATTAAGGCAAGATGGTTGAGGTTTCTTCGGCACAGGAACAATGATGGACTCTTTGAAACACGAGGGGACTACAGACTGTTTCAGGAGAGATTAAATATCTCAGTGAACACCGGTGCTAGTTGGTCAGCACAGGCTCTCAGAACCCTACCTGTGATGCCGTCAGGTCCTGCTGCCTTCCTGGTGTTTACTCTCCTGAAAGCCCTCCTTACGTCGTGCTCCGAAATGGTGAACGCGATTTCCTCTCCGGCTCTCTCGGCGTGCGTGCTGTTAGTCATGCGCTAAGCGGCGCTAAGCGTGATTAGCGTGATTAGCTGCAGCCTCGAAACGAGCATAAAGGTGTTTAGCTCGTCTGCCAGAGAAGCATCCGCGCTCTCCACTCTGGAGGATGGCGTTTTATAGTCCGTGATGTTTCTCAGTCCCTGCCAAAGGCTCCTAGAGTCACTGTGTTGAAACTGTGACTCTAGTTTCCTCCGTAGCGCCTCTTTGCCTCCTTTACGCTCTCTGCACGCGCTGTACGACGCAGCCTTGTATTCAGACAAATCCCGTTGACAATCCCCGTATTATAGGCTGCGGAGCGGGATCTCAGAGAGTCGCGATAGTTTTGTCTACCCACGGCTTCTGGTTGGGAAACGTCCTGATGACGGTTTTCTCTACCGTGTCATCCGCTAGTTTCCCGATGAATCCCACCACCGCTTCCGTGAACACGTTGACGTCCTCGGAGCTACACCTGAACATGGCCCAGTCTGCGTCATCCAAAGCGTCCTGCAGAGCGGCCACCGAATGGTCAGACCAGCGTGACACCTCCCTCTGTACCGGGGCTTCCTGTTTCAGCCTCTGTTTGTAAACAGGTACGAGGAAAATGGCGGCATGGTCCGATTTACCAAACGGTGGGCATGATTTTGCCTTGTAGCTCTCTCTGAAGGGTGTGTAACAGTGATCCAGTGTCCTTTCGCCCCTGGTGGGCAGGTGATGTGCTGGTGAAAGTTCGGCAGTGCGCTTGAGGTTTGCACTGTTAAAATCCCCCAGCACAATGAGTGCGGCGTCCCGGTGCTGTGTCTGGTGTGTTGTGAGGTGGTCGTGTAAATCCCATATTGCAGCGTCCGTGTCCGCTTGAGGTGGAATATAAACGGCGCTGACTATGACCGAGCTGAATTCCCGTGGAAGATAGAAAGGGCGACATTTGATGGTCAGAAGTTCCAGGTTTGGTGTGCAGGAGCGTGAGAGAAGAACAACGCTCGCTGTCGCACCAGCGGTTGTTCACCATCAGACACACTCCACCTCCCCGTGTCTTCCCCAACTCCATTGTTCTGTCCATGCGGTAAACGGAGAAAAACTCTGCCGGTTGTATGGCGTGGTCCGGTACCGCTGGGTTCAGCCATGTCTCGGTGAAGCAGAGGAGGTTGCAGTCCCGAATGTCTCTCTGGAACTTGATCCTTGCCCTGAGGTCATCGAGCTTGTTTTCCAGAGACTGGACGTTGGCTAACAGGACACTAGGTAGGGGCGCGGTGTGGCGTGCCCTCAACCTGTTCCTGGCGCCGGCTCGTTTCCTCGTGGACGCCGGTGCGGGTCGCGTCCTTTTGTCTTCGTCAGGATCTCGCTCGGCCAACATGGGTCCGGGTTTAAAAACGGCGAAAGTTGGGTGCATTGTACACCAATAGATATAAGAGTGGCTCGGTCGTATGTAGTAATAGCCATCTTATATAAAGAAAACCGCGCAGACTGTCCAAAATACTAACAATTAAAAGAAAAACAAAAAGTTTTGCAGGAGCGGTCGTGACGGCAGCCGAACTCAACGGCACCATCTTATTATTATTATTATTAATTAACTGTTAATTAATACTTTAATAATGAATTATTCTGGTCCCTTAATATAAAATATTTTTAATTTTTTGAATGTTCGAAAGGATTGTAGAATCCTTTTATCTTGTTACCATCCTGTTACGGATAATTCCTTAATGGTAGCGCTACTCTGTGAATTTGTCTTTTTCTGGTTTTAAGAGAAAAATGACTTCCTTGTTTAAAACTGCACTTTAGCATTTTTCAATTTCAATCAAGAAGGTCTGCCGGGGAAACACAGGGCTCTAAGGCTATGCCGTGGAAATACACACAAAAGTCCTCTTGGGGTACTTTACATGGCTCCCAGCCCTCACCGGTTCTCACAGATTCAACACTCGTGGCCGGTCCGAAGCGGGGTTTGAGTGTGTGCAACTCTTACCTGCATCCCCGCAGAAGTGAGGCGGGTAGGCCATTGGTTTGTCCTCCCAGTCTTCCCACTGCTGCATATTAGCCCAAGAAGAGAGCGCGAGTGTGATGCGGAACTGGATCGCTCAACTCCTTGCTCTCCCTGGGGACCCAGAGACAGAGAAAACTGCCCTTGTCGAGGTTTTAGGTAGCACTGACCATGAGGTCAGCGGCAAGATTCTCTGCCCAGCAGAGCAGCTCCCTCCATCCCCGAATCTGAGGGCCTCTTGCACCTGCGCTTTCCTCCAGGTTTGGCAGGAGCCTGGACAGGCTGGGTGGTTGCCCTGCTGCCAGCTCCAAGGCTCTGCCTAGATGGGGGCTGCTGCGTTGGCTGCGTGGGAGCGGGGGCGGCAGCAGGGGGCACCCTCGGCGATGAGCTGGCTGAGGCGGCCATCGGCGGCTGGGTGGAGGCAGCAGCTGCACGCCGAGTCAGGATGTTTCTTTTTTCCTAGTCACCTCAGTCTGCTTCTGGGCAGCGGAGAACTTCTGGGCAAAGTTCTCCAATGCATCGCCGTGAGAGGCCGGTCTGGGACATGGGGGCATTCAAGGTATCACCGTATGCCCCCTGGCTGCACCGCTGGAAGTGCAAGCTCCTCATGCACTTCCGAGAAGAAAGGTACCAGGATGGGGCCCTGAGAACCAGCGCCAGCCACCCTTAAATACCAATAATCCAGCCTCAAGGGCCCGGGAAGCGGTGGAGGTTTCCACTTGATCCCGATCACCTCGGCGGCCTGGGCAAGCATAGCCACCATTTCTATGTCTGTATCCAGTATTCAACGCCTGGTAGACGCAGAGCAAACCGGATCTTCACTTCCAGATATGTCTGGCTCACCTTCCGATGCGATTGACTTCTGATCATCAGGGGGAGCCTAAGAGCACCTGTCTGCAGCCAGGATGAGAACCAAGTCGAGCAAACAAGCCCCCGCCCCTTTTTCAAGGTGACAGAGCCGCCCAATACTCCGAGATGACCACCTCCCGCAAGGAAATGATTCATCCACAACCGCCACCTCAGTGTACTAAGCCCAGGCACACGAGGCAACGATTGTGACCACCTAACGCCAGGTAACAACCGCATCCAGAAACACACGGGTGTACGTCGTCTAAAGCAAGACCCACGCTGTCTTCCAAGACGCGTCGAGTTTGCCAGACGTAACGTCGTCTTTAAAAAGACTCACCCGCGAATACTCTTTTAGTGCTGAGGCAACAGGGGATAGCCGTTTTGCACACAAACAGGGGGTAGTGCAGCCTGATTGAGGCAATCCACTCGACGCAGGAAATCGACCTCCGCTGAAACGCCATGCTCCAACACTAGTAAATCGTCTTTGGAGCAGAACAGTCACGCTCGGCTCCGAAGAGAAAAGCTGAATATGCGCTGCACCCGTTGCTTATTTATACCCGCGCTGTAATCAGCGGCAGCTGGATGCGATTAGCGCATGCCAATCTTCAATTGGCTCGTTTAGATACACTTGAAGAAGATTGGTCTCTAGAAGCGAGATCCCAATTCGACGGTCATCCGACGTGACTCGGAGTGACCGACTGAAAGGGAACCTGCTTTTCTCCCGCTTGCAACCGACAGCGCAATCCTTGCAAGCTAAAAATCCAAAGAATTTGTCTTGTATTTTATTTCGCTTGAGTTGATCCTTCCTGGTAAAGAGCCGTTTGAGTGAAATAGTCTCACCACATTGCATTACACCAAATACACAAATGAATGTTCCTTTTAGAGACATCAATTGATCCCTTTAAACTAAAGCTAAAATAATTTTAAATAAAAATATTTATCCGTCATTAAGATGCATGCTTTGAATGTGTGCACATGGGTGATTATTTATTAATTTATTTTGTATGTACTTTTCAAAATTAGTTACAAAACAGTTGCTCCTAACAACATGGATAGGAAATATCGATTTCAAATAGTGTTGCATTGTGTTGATTTGTGTGTTTATCATCTTCCACATTTCATCAGTCATTTCTATCTGCATGTTATTCAGAGCTGTAGTCGGTTTCATTTGTCCATATAAGCCATTTCCTGGGTCTTCCTTGCAAAACACAAATTACAGTACTAGGGTTATGCTCACTGAGTGCAATTCTCCTTTATTCTGCAAAGTGGCACTGTTTAAAACATAATGACAATGTTATTTGTGACTCATAATTAGTGCATGAATAAAACAAATAATCATAAGCAAATATTTTTCTGGCTTGAGTCGCTTTACTGCTGAGCAATTATTGTACATAATGAAATGTAAGTGTCACTGTCATTTGATGGTGGATGAAAATGTTTTTGAAGATGCTGAAAATTATAGTTTTTAGTATATATTGAAATCTTGAATATGAAGTTTTCTATGCTTTTCTATTATTATTTTTATTATTATTATATTTAATTGTTCTTAAAATATCAGGAGAGTTTGCTATTGCAACAATTAGATCTGGGTAAGTCTGGGTTGCTAAAGACATGAATAATTATTTGCGAAATATTCATGCAGTTTAAATTCTTAAAATGTCTTACATTTTACAATATTAAACCTTAATTAATAATTTAGTAGTCAACAATTTAAATGATGGGGTCTTAATTACAACAAAACACATCAGCATGTTATCTCTGCCATACACTACTGATCTGAAGAGAATGCCATGTTGTGCTTTTAGTCCTGGTCAGATAGATTAGATGGATAGATTAAAGTAACGTTAGCTCTCTTAACTGTTCCTGCAATATTTCTATTTGGATTATTAACTTTAATTCTACCTAAAATTAACATTATCACTGGAAAAAAATATTTAGCATTGTCTTTTGCTTAACTTAAGCAAAAGACAGAAGAAATAACCTTATAATTCCAAGGCGATGATTGAGCAAGGAATTAAGATGTTATATTTCTCAGTAGGACCTAGAAGTTGTTTTCCCCATGATATTTTGCTTTGTATTTTGTTCAGGTTTAAGCAAAATAATATAACATTTAGGTGCAAATATGCAGAATAATAAACCAAAGCTTGAGGCTAAAATGGCAAATATCTCCACAGCAACTGTCAATTTTCCAGGAGAACTTACATAAGCTGGAATAAATGTTATCCATACAGCACAGAATATCAGCATACTGAATGTAATGAATTTGGCTTCATTAAATTTATCAGGCAGCTTGCGCGCCAGAAAAGACAAAATAAAGCACAAGGCAGCAAGTAGGCCGATGTAACCCAGCACGGCCCAAAAACCTATATTAGAACCCAAATTACACTCAAGAATGATTTTTTCTTTATAATATTTCATATTTTTGTAGGGAAATGGAGGAGATATTGTTAACCAAAGCACACATATAAGGACCTGTATTAGTGTAAAGATAAGAACACTGAGTCGCTGTTGTACAGGCCCAAACCATTTCATGACATTACTTCCTGGAAGTGTAGCTTTAAAGGCCATTAAAACCACTACTGTTTTTCCCAGAACACAGGAAATACAGAGGACAAAAGTGATGCCAAATGCTGTGTGACGAAACATACAGGACCACTCAGTAGGCCGCCCAATGAAAGTAAGTGAACAGAGGAAACAAAGAGTCAAAGAGAAAAGCAGTAGAAAACTCAGCTCTGAGTTGTTGGCTTTGATAATAGGTGTCCCTCTTGCTGTAAATTAGAATTGCCACAAGCACAGTTATTCCTATTCCAAATAGTGAGAAAAAGACAAGCACTATACCCATAACTTCTGTGAATGAAAGAAACTCTAAATTCTTTAACACACAATTATCTTTTTCAGCATTAGACCAGTATTCACTGGGACACTGCTTGCAGTTATTTGAATCTGGAAAGGAAGATATAATTACTAGTTAAAGACAGAAGAAAACAATATTTTTTTGAACAGTATAAAAGCAACTAACCATTTCTCTTCAGAACTTTAAGATGAACTGAGGATTACCTGTCTCATTACTGATTTCTCCTTCTGCACATGGAATACAGTCATAACAGCAGACAGGTCTTCCTTTTTGGACAGCCTTCCTAGTGCCTGGGGGGCAACTGTCGCTGCACACAGATTTTGGCTTCTGCAAAAAAAATATATACATATCATGATCAGAATATAGGGGGACTATATTACATCTTAAATTTATAATCTTCTGTTAAATAACAATGGTGATTTTGATTTGGACTTGAATTTGCATTATTATCTTATTATTAACTACACATAGGACAAGTGTATTATAGCAGTATCCTAACCTGACCAGAAATCCTAAAAACAGTCTTAAATTTAGGATAACTCCAATGGTGTCGTATCTTCAGAAACTTTTTGAATTCCAACTGCATGCTGATATTCTGTGCTGTATTAATAACATTTATTCCAGCTTATGTAAGTTCTCCTAGAAAATTTACTTTAGCTGTGGAGATATTTGCCATTTTAGCTTCAAGCTTTGGTTCACTATTCTGCGTATTTTCACCTAAATGTAATACAATCCTTTAAAAAAAGAGAAATGCATACATATTGTTGAAAAATATGGTCTATCAGATATCAGATATTCAAACAGCATTTAATGAATTCACACAAAGGATAATATACAGCACACACACGTAGAAAACACAAAAAAGCAGTCCAACGGTATGAAAGTACTCTCCCCTCCCCAAAGGCATATAGGAACAAGACAAGGAGTCAATGAGGAGTGAAGTCCCAAGGCGGTAGATGGTCAATGACTGACCAAGGTGCGGCTCGAGGGATGAGGGACTTGTGGACGAGGGTCCTGATGGACTAGTGGACTGGTGGGCCACAGTGGAGATAAGGGAGTTAGGAGCCATAGTGGAGCTGATTGGGCGACAGGCCGAGGCAGAGTCCGGGATTTAAAGGCTGGGGGTAGAGACAAGGGAGACAAGCCAGAATGCTGCTAGGCCAGCTGGCAGGCTGGCAGACCCACTGTGATCCCAAAGAGCTGAAAGGCTGACAGGAAGCAGTAGTTGAGGAGCTGCAGAGCCAGAGGAGACAGGAGGGGCAGGAGAAGGAGGGTGGGTGGCTATTTGTAAGCATTAAGGTTTTCAGGAATGGTGTGTGATACCCATGCATACCGGATCAAAACTTCTAGGACCGCGAGGACAACAGACATGGGAATAACCTCCAGTTCAGAAGAGGGTGGGAGGAGAATGGGCATGTCTGCATATAAATCTTTGCCCTCAATCTTGAAAAGAGACTTTATCAAAGGCTGTAATGTTGTTGTTTGTTTGTTTTGTTTTGTTCCAACTGCACATGTGTAATGTACTTGGGTTTTTCAAAAGAACATTGAGCAGTGAGCACAGTTAAAATCTAAAATTACTTTAAATGAAAAAGGTGTCAATATTCCTGAAAAAACTGACATATACCACACATCCTGATATTGCTGATTCTATGTGTTCCTGGGTCAACATTTCTATCCAAAAATGTAATTTTCACCATATCTTTACACCTAAACCTAACTTTACCAATGAGTAATTCCTAAAATCAGAAAAATTATAGATGAATGACACTGATATACAAGCACTGATTTTAAGCCTAAACTTTAAACTGGTTGTTCAGATCTGATTGGTTCATCACAATGTTGTTAATCACAATGAGTATCCATGACACTTTTTGGTCAAAAAGATGTTGATCCAGGAACATGTCAAACTTAGCAAAATCTTGTTCTGCACAAGTATTTAAGACTATTTGTTTAATTATTAATTTAGATACTGATGTTGTCAAGCATGTTTCATTCATAATGTTCCTTTAACCAGCGTAAAATTGTATACTGGTATTGTTCTTCATTTTGTGTCATGACATCATAAAATGTAGTCTAAGGACACTGTTTATCCCTATTTATCACTCTGTTTTCTAAACAATTCAGAAATGAAACTCTTCATGCAATAAAATGCATTAGAAATACATAGACTACAATGAATGAATATGAATAAATATTTTTAAAGTAGCACAAACATGTTATAGGTATTTACCTGCAACTGTCCTCCAGCCCAAATTATATTTTTTGTATCAAGCACTAAGTGTTGGAGAGGAGGAATGGAGGCATCATAGTATCCCACAGATTTGAACTGGAATAATCCATCAGAGTCTCGCTGCCAGTTCACAACTTCATATTGTGCGACTGCACCACCACTGCTGTCAAACCACACTTGATCTCCCATCTTTATGGTGAAATTTACATTTTTCAGAGCCTGAACCACCTAGTCAAAAAAAGAAAAGAACATTTTTAATTTTTTAACTTTTTAAAAATGTTTTGAACAGAAGACCATTTTAGCAAATCAGCTCTCTGTATTCAGGTCAGGGGACAAAGCAAGACACGGTAGCTAAAAGGAATTTCATCAAAGCTATGTAAAAATGATTAGAATGATCATTAAAAAAAAAAAAAAAAAAAAAAAAAAAAACTTCTGCAGGTTATAAAAGGTAAATAAATGCTGAAACGTTTTCCTGGAACCTTGCAAAAGTAGCGTGTTACAATGGTGAGGGAAGAGCTCTGTCTATTTTGTGTAATCACATCAATACAAACTATGATCACAATAACAACAACATTTGTCAGGCATCTACATCGTAACTGTACATTGAGGAGATTACAAAGAAGTGTAAGAGATTACAAGTGTTTTTCTTAGTTTTTTTAACTCTAAAAAGTCTAAAACAGGAAATGTGGAATATTTTTTAAGTTACCTGTATAACTTAAGTTTTATAACTTACTCAAAACAACTCAACTGCAGTTTGATTTATTAAAAATCATAAAAATTAAAATATTAAAAATCTTAAAAAACATTATGAATTAAAATAAAAATCAAGTTATTGGTATTTGCAAATGAACTCTTTTTATACTATATATATATATATATATATATATATATATATATATATATATATATATATATATATATATATATATATAATAATGAAAACTAATGTTTTCTCTTTTGTTCCCTTTATTTTTGTTTATCTTTGTCTTTTACCTCATGTGGTTGTATTGTCAGGCTTTTCTCACAACCTTCTTGTTCCTTGCACTTGAGTAAACTGTTTAGCGAATGAGCTACAGCATGAACTGCTTTGTAGACATTGCTTGCATATCTTTGTTCAGCTACATCTTCATTATAATTTTTTAGTGCAAGTAGATCCTCATATCTGTTGCAGTTTAATGCATATTGAGAAGAATTCCTCTCACTTTGTGAGCATGGAAAAGCTGTATCCCAAAATTCTTTTAGAACATAATCTGCAAACCCTTCAATATTAATTTTTCTTACTGCAAATCCAAGTGACCCTCCCAGTGAATGAAAACTATTTGTAGTAATGTAATTCTTTGAAGTTATCCATGACTCCACACCAATCATTTGAAATCCTGTAATATTCTGAATACTTAACTGATCAATAAGTAAGCCCATCTCAGGAAATGAAACAAATGCAACAATCACTTTTGCTGTGCCTTTTTTAATTGTGTCTACCACTTTTTTTAGTTTTTCTGTCTCTGTTCGGTAGAATTTCACAGAGTATTCTATGCAGATACCCTCCTCTTGGGCTATTTTAAGAAATACAGCCATTCCATTGTTTCCATAGTCATTGTCACTGTTCACAGCTCCAACCCAAGACCAGCCAAAGTGCTTGACTATGTATGCAAGTGCTCTGCTCTGGTGGTAGTCACTAGCAATAGTCCTGAAGAAAGAGGGGTAATCTTTCCTATTACTGAGACATCCACATGTAGCTGAGGGACTTATCTGAAACAGTAAGCAGAGAAAACAATGATACAGTCATATGTTAACTGTCAAACACTTTGTATTACTGCTGCTTACCACTGGAATTTTAAAAGGCCCTGTAGTTCTTGACAGAATCACTGTGGCAGAAGATTCTGATTCTCCTATGATAGCATGTAAAGGAGGCAGTCCATTGCATTTGTCTCCTGGTCCAAAGTCCTGACCATTCATCACTCCAATAGTTGCACTCATTGTAGATAATCTTGATCCACAAGTATCATATATTCGATATCCAATAGAAACATTTGGAAGTAAAGTTTTACTTCTGTTAATTTCCTCAATTGCGAAGATCATGATTTGTGCCAGACGAAAATCTCTTACATTCACGCTGTAAAATGAAACATTGAATTAGTAGACTACACAAAAATATTAAACAACATAAGATGGAGAATAAAGGATAATTCTATA
Source organism: Puntigrus tetrazona (assembly GCF_018831695.1). Lineage (NCBI taxonomy): Eukaryota > Metazoa > Chordata > Actinopteri > Cypriniformes > Cyprinidae > Puntigrus > Puntigrus tetrazona. The sequence continues at coordinate 6,311,503 of NC_056716.1, forward strand.
TTTTTGCATATGCTTTAAACTCAAAACACAATATAATATTGGTGTTTTTTATTGAAAAGGAATTTCTAGATGCTGCTTTAAACCTTGAGCATAACAGATGTTGAGGTTTTTGTATAAACTCAAAAGAAGGTAATGTTTCCTTTCTGTGGATTGCAAAAATCCCTCCAATAGTTAAATCGCCATGTTTGGAAAGCAGCGGGTAGTTAGGGTCTCCCATTGTTTGACAAAGAGTGTTTTCTGCCTTTGTATGAAGCTGATAGAAAAGGAGGAGTATGCACAGAAAGAGAATCATGTTAGTGCTCTACAGGAAATACCAAATGCAAATGATCTGATACAGAATTTGTACTCTTATAGACCTATTTGATATGGTTGAATGAGTGAGAACATAGCCAATGATTTTTTTGACCAAAATAGATTTCTCATGCTGTCAGAAGTATGGTGTGTGCATGTGTATGTGTGTGTGTGTGTGTGTGTATATATATATATATATATATATATATATATATATATATATATATATATATATATATATATATATATATATATGTCAAGTATCCATGACATTTATATTTTATACATCATATACATATACATTTATATATTTATATATTTCAGCAGTTAGGAACTTAGGTGTGCTGCTTGACAACAATCTTTTCCTTGATTGATTGATACATATATATGGGTAATTTGGTAACAATTCATTATTCACATGACACATTTCAATTCTATATCCATTTTTTCCCAAACAACTTAATTTTCATTACCTCACATAATTAGGTGTATGTCAAATATGTGTGTGTATATATATATGTGTGTGTGTGTGTGTGTGTATGGCACTTCTAAGCTCTAATATAGCGTGATGTTGTCGTTTGATACCACTTTAGAATATGGTTCTATTATTAATGTGTAACTATACAAGAACACATGAGTAACACAATATTAGCACTCTAGTAACTTCACAGTTGTTCCCAGTCCAGTATCATCAATCAATCAATCAATCAACCAATCAATCAATCACTTTTATTTATATAGCGCTTTTAACAATACAGCTAAGCAAACCAGAGGCGACAGTGGCAAGGAACCCAAACCCCTTACGTTACAGAATGGAGTCAAAAACCTTGGGAGAAACTAGGTTCAGTTGGGGCCAGTTCTCCTCTGGCCAGACGCCCAGCACTATATTAGTGTAGATGCCATTCTTTTTACAATGTAACAACTATAACGCATTTTATGAGGAGTGTTCCCAGTTCCAGCTGATCTACTGTAATTAATGCAGCCTAAAAATCCTTTAATGGATTTAAATAATAGAAACCTATTAGTGTGTTATGTGTAGGCTAGGTTAAAAAGATTTAATCTAGATTTAAACTGACAGAGTGTGTCTGCTTCTTGAACAGCATTAGGAGATTGTTTCAGAGTTTGGGTGCTAAATAGGAAAATCTGTCGCCTCCAGTCAATTTTGATTAACAGTTAGAGTTTTGAGAACACAGCGGACATGCAGGACTGTAATGTGATAAGAGCTTCCTCAAGTATTGAGGAGCTAAACCATTCAGGGCTTTATAAGTAATTAGCAAAATGTTTAAATCTATCCGATTTGTTTGATAGGAGCCAATGCAGTGTTGACAGAACTGGGCTAATATAGTCATACTTCCTACTTCTAGAAAGGACTCTAGCAACTGCGTTTTGGACCAGCTGAAGGTCATGAATGCATGAAATAACATTTCTGCATTTGACGTTGAGAGCATAGGTCTTAATTTCGATATATTTTTGAGATGGAAAAATGCAGTTTTACAGATGATTGGTGTCAAACTGCACACCAAAGTTCCTAACTAAAAATTGACAGAGCAGCCATCAAGTGTTAGACAGTGTTCTAGATTATTACATGTGGCATTATTACATGACTAACCAGACTGTAAGGTCAATATATATATATATATATATATATATATATATATATATATATATATATATATATATATATATATATATATATATATTATACACTATGGTTAATCATTTATACATACATTAATAAAAGTAATTTTGCCATTTATAAAGCATTGTTTCAAGATTAAGAGGCATTAGTAATTAGTTTGTAAACATATGTCACAATCTACATTAGAGGGCATTCCACCCTGGACTCTTGCCATATGTTTTTGACTATTTGCTATGTGTCCCTTGCCCGCCATGTCATGTCATGTGCTACCTGTGTCTGTGTGTCTGATGTTCTCATTAGTTCTGAGGATGCATATGTCATATTCTGATTGATTTCTTGATTCCATGTGTCTTGTTCTCATTAGTTGGTTTTGTCATGTATTGCCCATGCCGACTATTTGGGGCTAATTATTGTACAGTCATTCCTCTGGGTCTTGTTCCTGTGTTTTAACCTTTGACTGTTTCCTAGTTTCCTAATGTCTTTAAATAAAGGCTGCATTTCGATCCCCAACTCCACTGTCAGTCTCAGTGTTACAATAATAGATGGTGAAATATATTTACATCATGGCTAAAATGTGGTTACTGTACATTCAGATAAATGTGTGTCTTTAATATGTTAATTTGTAAATAATGGCTAATAAACCATTGCTATATGTTCAGATAATCATTAGTTATCATGTGTTATAATCATGTGTTTAAGCTTAACTGATGCATAATAGTAAACAAGTTAATCATAAATTACAAGTTTATTTATGCTTAACTAATGCATAATTTAAGACCCTTAACATGTTAAGTTAATCATTAATTGTGTCATTAAGTGTGTTTTTGTTCTACTAATGCTTAATTGTTAACAAATTAACTGTTAATTAATAATTTAATAATGTATTATTCTGGACCCTTAATATAAAATGTTCGAAATGAATGTTCGAAAGGATTGTAGAATCCTTTTATCTTGTTACTGTCCTGTTACGGATAATTCCTTAATGGTAGCGCTACTCTGTGAATTTGTCTTTTTCTGGTTTTAAGAGAAAAATAACTTCCTTGTTTAAAACTTGTAAGACTCTAGCATGCAGTGACTCTCCCAGCCACTAGGTGGTTCCTGTGGTGTATACAGTTCTTTGTGTGAATGCTAATCAGGTTCATTTGTAACACCTGTGGACTGGTCTATTTAAGCATGCTTCTCTCAGTCAATTGTGTTCAGTCTTGGACCTTCAATGGATGTTTTTGTTCCCGAGAAAAGCAGTTTTTTTGATTTACGCAAGTATTCTGCTGCCTTTTTGTTTTCTGTATCTTTTGTGGAAGTTAGGATTCTGAGTTTTGTTGTACTTTGTAAAATACCCAGTAAACACCTTTTTGTTCAGCAATCCAAGCCTTTTGAATGTTACTCCTCTGCTTTTGGGTCCAACTAAATTACATTTCTGCTATGGCTCAGTGAGAAAAACCTCAACCGAAAGACCCGTGTTCGATCCCAGTGCTTGGCACCCCATCACAGCAAGACTGAACCAAGAAGATGGACCCAGCAGAAGATGCTACTTCCAGTGCTGAGCATATCCTTGCTGTTCTTTCTGACCAAGCCTCTATGGTCCACAAACATGAACAGATGTTAACTGAGATCCTTCAGCAGTTAAGTCAGCTGTCTGCCCATCCAGCATTTACCACTCAATCCACGCCAACAGATCATTCTAGACCTCCACGGACTGACTTGAGCCCAAGCTACCTGCACCAGAGAGATATGATGGGAACCCAGAGAGGAGTCGAGGCTTCATTACTCAGTGTTCTCTAGCTTTCGGTCTACAACCTAACAGTTTTCCAACTGAGAGCAGCAAGGTGGCATACATAATCACTCTCCTTACAGGAAAGGCGTTGGACTGGGCAACAGCATTGTGGGACCACCACTCACCACTCACTGACAATATTGATCTGTTTGTTGCAGAGATGAAGAGTATTTCATCATCCCCCTAGTGGAGGAGATATTGACCACAGACTACTTCAGATTTCTCAAGGAACACGGAGCGTGGCAAAGTTTGCTATTGAATTCCGCACTTTAGCCACAGAGAGTGGTTGGGATCAACAGGCCCTGAGAGCAGCTTTTCACCATGGTCTCTCCCCTGCACTAAAGGATGAACTAGCATTTCGTGATCCAGCTCCTGACTTGGAGTCCCTCATAGCCATTGCCATCAGAATAGACAACCGCATTCGAGACCGCAGACAGGAACACCACAGGGACGTTGGAATGTCAGAGTTCCGAATTTCTAGTAGCACCTTTGAATCACCAACACCTTCTATGAATTCTGAGGAACCCATGCAATTGGGAAGGGCTAGGTTGTCACAAGCTGAGAGAGACCATCGCATGAGGGAGAGATGCTGCCTATATTGTGGAAAACCAGATCATTTCAGGTTCAACTGCCCTGAGTTAATGGGAAAAGTCCAACCCCCCCTCTCCTTGGACGAGAGTTGCCGAGAGTAATTAACTTCCCCCGACCGGCAGTCTCCGGGGTTTCACTCCATGTTTCACTGCATCTGGGTAACCAACATCACAAGTTGTGGGCCTTCATTGACTCCGGAGCTGCAGGAAATTTTATGGACTATGCTTTGGCTAAACACCTGAGAATTCAGCCCCTTATAACCCAAAGACCTTTGACCATAACCGCATTGGATGGGAGACCTCTGGATTCTGACCAGGTAAGCCAATACACACCACCTCTCCACATGCTGACTAATAACCATAATGAGAGGATACAATTTTATTTGATCCACTCACCAGAGTTCCCTTTGATTCTTGGCTACCCATGGCTGTCTCTTCACAACCCACACATAGATTGGACATATAGAGAATTAATTGCTTGGGGCACTAATTGTGGAGATTCAGACCTTTTCTCTTTGTTATTTTTCCGAGTTCCCGAAGACATCTCTGGACTCTCGACCAGACACTCCCAAGTCACTGCCTGCTCCCCTCCAGTCAACAGCCCAATCCATAGAGGTACTAACTATTCCCAAACTTCAACCTGTGACCTCTAGTAACTCAGTGTTGTCTTCTCAGTTATCTCGAGTCCCCCCAGAATATACAGATCTCTGAAGTCTTCAGCAAGAAGCGTGCTGCTTCCCTGCCAACTCACAGACCCTATGACTGTGCAATCAATCTATTTGAAGGAACCTGTCCTCCTAGAGGGAGACTGTATTCACTCTCAGCCCCTGAAAGAGCTGCTATGGAGGAGTATATTAAAGAAGCACTTAACAGTGAATTAATTCGCCCATCTACGTCGCCAGCAGGAGCTGGCTTCTTTTTTGTAGCAAAGAAGGATGGTAGTCTTAGGCCATGCATAGATTATCGTGGACTTAATAGCATTACGGTAAAAAACCGCTATCCCCTGCCACTCATGACTACGGCCTTTGAACTCCTACAGGGGGCAACCATTTTCACAAAGCTTGATCTTCGAAATGCTTACCACCTTGTTAGGATAAAAGCTGGTGATGAATGGAAGACTGCTTTCAACACCCCCAACGGACATTATGAATATCAGATAATGCCTTTTGGGCTAGTCAATGCACCAGTAGTATTTCAGCCACTTATTAATGATGTTCTACGGGATATGCTAAACAAGTTTGTATTCGTTTATCTTGATGATATTCTTATCTTCTCCCGGTGCTATCAAGAACATGTCCAACATGTACGATCTGTCTTGTCTCAACTGCTAATTAATGGATTGTTTGTCAAACTAGAGAAGAGTGAATTTCATGTGTCTACCGTCTCTTTTCTTGGATTCATTGTTTCAAAGGGCTGTATCCAGATGGACTCCAATAAGTTTAGGGCAGTGCTGAACTGGCCCCAACCATGCTCTGTCAAACAGGTCCAACGCTTCTTGGGGTTTGCAAACGTTTTTAGGAGGTTCATTAGGAACTTTAGTTCTATGGCAGAACCCCTTACTGCTCTCACCAAGAAGGGATCAGGCTCATTTAAATGGACTGATAAGGCTAATCAAGCTTTCCTCCGGCTTAAGCAGCGCTTCACTTCTGCCCCCATCCGCACACTCCCAGATCCCGAGTTGCCCTTTGTAGTGGAGGTGGATGCCTCAGATGTTGGGGTCGGAGCAGTTTTGTCACAAAGAGCAAGGAGTGATGGCAAGCTCCACCCTTGTGCGTATTTCTCTCGGCGACTTCTCCCCGCTGAGAGGAATTACACATTGGTAACCGGGAGCTTCTGGCTGTGAAGTTGGCACTAGAGGAATGGAGACATTGGCTGGAGGGCGCTAAACACCCATTCCTTATCTGGACGGATCACAGGAACCTCACGTACATCCGGGAGGCCAAGCGGTTGAACTCCCGCCAGGCTCGTTGGGCCCTATTTTTTTTTTAACCGTTTTGACTTTACCCTCATATCATCCAGGTTCCAGGAATGTAAAGCCTGATGCCCTCTCAAGGCAGTTTGACCCACCTGAGGTAGAGGGCAGACCCGAACCAATCATACCCAACTCCAGAGTGGTGTCATCTATCCAGTGGGGATTTGAGGTGGCGGTTAGGTAACTGCCCTCCAGGTCATCTGTTTGTGCCCAACCCCATGCTTTCTGATGTGTTACAGTGGGGCCATGCTTCTCTCCCTTCGGGCCATCCTGGGAGCACAAAGACGCTGAGACTCATCCAGAGAAGATTTTGGTGGCCCAATATGCAGAGAGACGTTCAGGCTTTTGTCAGCGCCTGTACAGTTTGTGCTCAGAACAAGGAATGCAGAACCCACCCTCAAGGCTTACTGCACTCACTACCCATCCCTACACGCCCCTGGTCACATATATCATTGGACTTTGTTACAGGTCTACCAAGTTCTCAAGGTAACACAGTAATTCTGGTTGTGGTGGACAGATTTTCTAAGGCATGTCATCTCATACCATTACCCAAGATTCCCACTGCAGGCCAGACAGCAGACCTACTAGTGAAACATGTCTTCAGAATCCATGGATTTCCCCAAGATATGGTCTCCGACAGGGGATCTCAGTTCACTTCTCGGTTCTGGAGGGCTTTCAGACGTCTAATTGGAGCATCCATTAGCTTGTCTTCTGGGTTTCACCCTCAGTCATATGGGCAGACTGAGAGGGTCAACCAGGACATTGAAAAGACTCTAAGATGCCTGGTCTCCAACAACCATTCTGCCTGGAGTTCCCATTTGATCTGGGCTGAATTTGCACACAACACCCAATATCATTCATCCTTGCGCATGTCTCCTTTTGAGTGCCAATTTGGTTTCCCCCTTCCCCTGTTTCCTGAGCAGGATCCTGAGGTCCGGCTTCCAGCTGCTGCTCAGTTAGTGCAGAGGTGTTGACGGGCATGGCAGAAGGCTAAGGTAGCCTTACGCAAGGCCACTCAAACCCAACAGAGGTATGCAAACCAACATCGGAGGGTTGGACCATCACTCAGACCAGGTCAGAGGGTGTGGTTGTCGACTAAGGATCTACCGCTACATGGTGAGTCACGGAAACTAGCACCTCGTTTCATTGGTCCTTTCAAGGTTCTCAGAAGGATCAACCCTGTGTCTTACCATGTCCTCCTACCCAGGTCCATGCGCATTCATCCCACTTACCACATCTCTCGTTTAAATCCTGTTTTCTATTCTTCTTTGTCCCCAGCCAGGAAGCCGCCCCCAGTACCTCGCATTATTGGTGGTCAACCAGCTTACACGGTACGCAAACTTCTGGACTTTCGCCAGGTCAGAGGGAGGAATCAGCATCTTGTTGACTGGGAGGATTATGGCCCAGAGGAGCGGTATTGGGTGCCTGCTCGAGATATTCTCGACCCAGACCTCATCAGGGACTTCCACCGTCGTAATCCAATTCAGGGAACGTCAGGAGCCGTTCATAGAAGAGGGGCTCCTGTAAGACTCTAGCATGCAGTGACTCTCCCAGCCACTAGGTGGTTCCAGTGGTGTATACAGTTCTTTGTGTGAATGCTAATCAGGTTAATTTGTAACACCTGTGGACTGGTCTATTTAAGCATGCTTCTCTCAGTCAATTGTGTTCAGTCTTGGACCTTCAATGGATGTTTTTGTTCCCGAGAAAAGCTGTTTTTTGATTTTACGCAAGTATTCTGCTGCCTTTTTGTTTTTCTGTATCTTTTGTGGAAGCTCGGCTTCTGAGTTTTGTTGTACTTTGTAAAATACCTAGTAAACACCTTTTTGTTCAGCAATCCAAGCCTTTTGACTGTTACTCCTCTGCTCTTGGGTCCAACTAAAATACATGTCTGCTATGGCTCAGTGAGAAAAACCTCATTCCTTCAACCGAAAGACCTGTGTTTGATCCCAGTGCTTGGCACCCCATCACAAAACTGCACTTTAAACTTTTTTTAATTTTCAAGTCTTTACTGCTGACTCTTAAAAGTCTCTTGTCACCATTTAATTTTAGAACAATGAAACTAAAGTTATGAACACACATTGTTTACCAATACTGAATTAAATCAAATATAATTAATTGATTAATAATATTTAATAAACAACAACAGCCAGCGTAAAAAGTACAAAGGCAATGCTCTCATGTACATAGTTACATAAACATGAGATTTTGACAAAACTATCTGCTGTGGAACAAATAATACATTAATGAGACCAAAGACTGCCTATTACATTTACCCAAAAGGAAATGATAGTTCATGTTTAACAAGTGTAGGGACATCAGAGCCAGAGATAAAATTTCAAGGTGAGGTGAGGTGCTCTTGGTGGGTTTATGAATGGGTTAAATGGCCGCTGATAATGCACACTGCAAGCATGTAGAATGATTTTGATTAGCATTTTAGTGTTAGTAGAGTGCTCTATATGCTATGTGCTATATATATAAAAGATAGCAGAATTAGAATTATCAGCATTTCAACAACTTATGATTATGCAGTAAACATGTAGACTTGATAATAATCATTAAATCATTAATATTAATTAATCATGTATAAACGTTTTCTAAATCGTTATTATTATTATTATTATTATTATTATTATTATTTATATTGTTTACAACTGTTCCTGTGAGAGATATTGTTCTTTAAATTAAATAGAAAATAAGTAAAAAATGCTTTGTTAATATAGACATGCCATTTTATTTCTCAGTAGAACGTGTCACTTTTCCCATCACATGTTGCCTTGTATTTTGGTCAGGCTTTAAAAGAATGATATAACATTTAGGTGCAAATATGCAGAATAGTAAACCAAAGCTTGAGGCTAAAATAGCAAAAATCTCAACAGCTACAGTAAATTTTCCAGGAGAACTTACATAAGCTGGGATAAAAGTAATCCATACAGCACAGAATATAAACATACTAAATGTGATAAATTTGGCTTCATTAAAGTTATCAGGAAGTGTGCGAGCAAGGTAAGCCAAAATGAAACATAAGACAGCCAATAGGCCAATATACCCCAGCACCGCCCAGAAGCCTAAAGAAGAACCAAGACTGCACTCAAGAATTATCTTTTCCTTATAATATTTCATATTTTTGTGAGGAAATGGAGGAGATATTGTTAACCAAAGTATACAAATAAGAACCTGTATAAGTGTAAAAGCAAGAACACAGAGTCGTTGTTGCGCAGGCCCAAACCATTTCATGACATTACTTCCCGGAAGTGTAGCTTTGAAGGCCATTAACACAACTATTGTTTTCCCCAAAACACAGGAGATACAGAGAACAAAAGTGATCCCAAACGCTGTGTGACGCAACATACAGGACCACTCAGTTGGCCGACCAATGAAAGTAAGTGAACAGAGAAAACACAGAGTCAGTGAGAAGAGCAGCAGGAAGCTGAGCTCTGAGTTGTTGGCTTTTACTATGGGGGTGTCTGTCTTGCTGTAAAACAGGATGGCCACCAATACAGTTATTCCTACTCCAAAGACTGAGAATAAGATTAGCACTATACCCATAATTTCTGTGAAACTCAGAAACTCTACAGCCTTTAAAACACATTTATTTTTCTCAGCATTAGACCAGTATTCACCTGGACACTGCTTGCAGTTAATTGAATCTGCAAAGGAAGTTATAGTTATTGCCGAAAAGGTCATAAATTAACTCCCATGATAAAAAAAATTAATCTTTAAAAATGAAAAAAGATAGCAAAAAGAACAACTAATAAATTTTTTTTGGAACTCTAAGATGAACTGAGGATTACCTGTCTCATTACTGATTTCTCCTTCTGCACATGGAATACAGTCATAACAGCAGACAGGTCTTCCTTTCTGCCCAGCCTTCCTAGTGCCTGGAGGACAGCTTTCACTGCACACAGACCTTGGCTTCTACATGTAAAAATGTAATTATACATAAAAATTTATATTAACTCTAATAATTTTGATTTTTCAGTTATGACATGCAGAATATAGAATGTTTTGAACTGCCATTTACCTCCAGTTGACCTCCAGACCAAATAATATTTTCAGTGTTAAGCATAAAGCTTTGATCAGGTGGCAGTGAGGCATCAAAGTAACCTACTGGTTTAAACTGGAATGATCCATCTGACTCTTGTTGCCAGTTCACAACTTCATAGTGGGCTACTGTGCCACCAGTGCTGTCAAACCACACATGATCTCCAAATTTTACAGTGAAATTTACCTTTTTCAAAGCTTCAACCACCTAGCAAAAAAATGTATGCTTTAAGTTCATTACCATGTGTATTTCTGTGTAATATGTTAAATAATATATCTATATCTATCTATCTATCTATATATATCTATATATATCTATATATATATATATATATATATATATATATATATATATATCTATATATATCTATATTACCTGTATTGGTTGTATTGTCAGGATTTTCTCACAACCTGCTTGTTCTTTGCAATTCAATAGTCTGTGCAGGGAATGAGCCACAGCATAAACTGCTTTGTAGACATTGCTTGCATATCTTTGTTCAGGCACATCTTCATTGTAACCTTTTAGTGTAAGTAGATCTTGATATCTGCTGCAGATGAATGCAAGTTGTGAAGAGTTCCCCTCAGTCTTTGAGCATGGAAAAGCTGTCTCCCAGAATGATTTAAGGACATAGTCTGCGAATCCTTCAATATTGATTTTTCTAAATGCAAATCCCAATGACCCTCCCATTACAAGAAAGCTGTTTGGAGTGATTAAACTTTTTGCAGTTATCCATCCTTCCCCTCCAACCAATTGAAATCCTGTAATATTCTGAATGCTTAGTTGCTCAATAAGTAAGCCCATCTCAACAAGTGAAACAAAGGCAACAATCACTTTTGCTGTGCTTCTTTTAATTGTTTCTATTACTTTTTTCAGTTTTTCTGGCTCTGTTCGGTAGAATTTTACTGAATACTCCACACAAATCCCTTCCTTCTGAGCTGTATTGAGAAATATAGACATAACATTGTTCCCATAGTCATTGTCACTGTTCACAGCTCCCACCCAAGACCAGCCTAAGTTCTTCACTATATATGCAAGTGCCCTGCCTTGGTGGTAATCACTAGCAATAGTCCTGAAGAATGAAGGATAGTTTTTTCTGTTGCTGAGACATTCACATGAGGCTGAGTGACTTATCTGAGAGAGATACAGATTAAAACATGATAGTAATAATAAAATAAAAAAAAATATTCTGTGAAACCATTATCAGTTAGTTGATTTTGTTAAAACTTTGCTGGTACTACTCCTTACCACTGGAATTTTAAAAGGTCCTGTAGTTCTTGACAGAATGACTGTGGCAGAGGACTCTGTTTCTCCTATGATAGCATGTATAGGAGACTGTCTCGTGCAACTGTATTCTGCTTCCAGCTCCGGTCCATTCATCAGTCCCATAGTTGCACTCATCGCAGATAGTCTTGAACCACAGGTATCATAAATCCGGAATCCAATAGAAACATTTGGGAGCAAACTTTTACTTCTGTTAATTTCTTCAATAGCAAAAATCATAATTTGAGCCATACGAAAATCTCTTAAATTCACACTGTGAAAATATTAAACAAAAAAATATACATAGCAGCTTAATAAACATATTGAAAAGTGAATTATTTGCATTCAGCTTTTTGAAGAAAAAAAATGCTTAAAACAGACTGATATTCCAAATGTGTCAATTTGCTGTTATAAAATACAGCCTAATCTGTTATAATGATTTCAATGTAACTAACCTGGAGCATGACAGAAGCTGAGGTTTTTGTACAAACTCTAATGAAGGCAATGTCTCTTTACTGCGTATTGCAAAAAGTGCTCCAATGATTACATCTCCATTCTTGGAAAGCAGTGGGTACTTAGGGTCTCCCATCATTCGGCAAAGTGTGTTTCCAGCCTTGGTATGAAGATGATGGAAAAGCAGGATGTAAAGAAACAGAAGCATCCTAAAGATTGAACTCAACTGTGGTTGCCAAATGTAAGTTCTCTGTCACAGTATTTGTATTGTTATAGCAATTAGTATGGATGAATGATTGTGAATGTAGCCAGTGACCTCACAGCATTTTATTTATGTAATACATAAGTCATCTACAAATTCAAATGCATATCTTTATCCAGGTGGACTTTTTGTGACATAGTAGAAGGAAAGTGCTTTTACCCTTATATGCATGAAATCAGTTGTGGGTTTTAAAAAAAAGTGAAAGAAATTATGTCTTTACTGCCTTGAGAAATGCAGTTATCTCTCTCTCTCTCTCTCTCTCTCTCTCTCTCTCTCTCTCTCTCTCTCTCTCTCTCTCTCTCTCTCTTTCTCTCTCTGTATGTGTTTAAAGCTTTTGAAACATGTTGATAATGTCACTCGGCTACATATCTCTATTTATACTTTCGTCTTTATCTATTTCTGAAACTCCATAAATGTCAATTTGTTCAAGATTTAGCCCACATTCTTCTTTGACTGAATTAATTTCCCCTGTTCTCTTTCAGTTGGTCACTCCGGGTGACGTCAGATGACTGACGATTTGGGATCTCGCTTCGAGAGACCAGTCTACTTTGAGTGTATTTAAACAAGTCAATGAAGATTGCCATGCGCTAACTGCATACAGCTGCCACTGATTACAGCAGGAGTAAAAATGAGTAGCAGGTGCAGCGCATATTCTGCTTTTCACTTCGGAGCCAATCGTGACCATTCTGCTCCAAAGACATCTACTGGAGGTCATTTCCACTGTCGACTGGATTGCCATAGAGTAAGGTGGCCATCTCCTGTTTGCCTCAGCACTATCAAAGCTAAAAGAGCTAGCTCAGTTTTCTGGATGTGGTCGTTACCTGGTGCCGGGTGATGGTCATGATCGTTGCCACACTGGGACACTGCCACACCTTCCCACACTGGGAACAGGACTCAAACACGAAGAGGCTCCGGGGGCATATGGCAGCCGCGGCAGCAGTCACGCAACTGGGGCTGCTCCATATGAGACCGCTTCAACATTGGCTCCACGACCAAATCCCGAGGCACTCACCAGGTTCAAATAAAACCGACCTGCCACCAAATCTTCACCCCGCGGTCAGACTTCTTGTTCCTTCGGGCTGGAATGCCCCTGGAGCAGGTCTCCAGTTATGCTGTGGTCTTCACAAATGTCTCCACCACTGGCTGGGGGGCCACGTACAATGGCCATGCAGTGTCGGGGGTTTGGACAGGCCCTCAACTGCAAACTTGCTGGCAGTATGACTTGCCCTGGGCCATCTCAAAAACTGCCTTTGGGGCAGGCATGTACTGGTCTGCACGGACAACACATCGACCATTGTGTACAACTGACAAGGTGGTCTGTGCTCCTGTTGCATGTCACAACTCGCCCATCACATCCTTCTATGGAGTCAGAAGCACCTGAAGTCGTTTCACGCCATTCACATTCAGGGCATGTGCAACCAGGCAGTCGTCGAACTGTTGCGAGCTGCACTTCCCGGAGAATGGAGACTCCATCCTCAAACGGTTCAGCTGATTTGGGAGCATTTTGAAGCCACTCAGGTAGACCTGTTTGCCTCTCCAGAGACCTCTCACTGCCAGCTGTTTTTCTTCCTGACTCAGGGAGCACTCGGCATAGACAGCTGGCCACGGGATCTTCGCAAGTATGCAATGTAATGCAATAAGACTAATCTGAGAAGGGATATCCAAAGGAACAAAAGGACTTCAAAAAGAGCAAACAACGCCCCTGTTTTTTGTCATCTCTTTTTTTACGACATCCTCTTCAGCTCTTCCTGCTTCCCCTCCTTCTGCCCAAATGACTTGGCTTAAAGTTCATTAAGAATAAGGCATTATATGTCATGTGTCTTGTTTACCTATTGTTCTTCACTTTCATTTTGGTCTCATTTGAAAGATCTCAGTGCGATTGGTAAATTGGTCTCAATTGCACTTCATTTGCATTATGGAAAAGATTGAAAACTTGGTAGAACTGTATTCTCCTTTAGGGTCTCTGAAAGAGTTCCAGACAGGTGTGACCCTGGAGCATGGGAACCTAAACACCAAAAGGTTTTTACAACTGAATTTGGGATCTCTTTGTCTGGTCTGAGTATATAAGGAAAGTGACAAAACATAACAAGGCGCGATTCTGAAGTAGGTTAGTGACTTTTGAGGTTTTCTGCATTGTTGGCGTGCTAGGGTGAGTCAGATCAGCAGTTACATGTAAATATAGCTAAAATCACAAAAATGTTTAGTCAGATAAAATTATGTGAATAGTCAGAATTAAAATTGGAAAGCAAAAGATTAATAAATATAAGTGATTTTTAAAGAAACGCAAGAAAAAGACAGAACGCGCATTAACCTTCAACCTGGGCCTCTGGATTCCATTCTTTAGGAAAGGGAGGACTGTAACACCACGTTGACCGGACATAAAGCAAAGGGGAATGTCATATCCAAGCTGAGGATGGCCCACTGGATAGTGTACGCCATTACCCTGGCCGACCAAGCACAGGCCCTGCCCTGCCAATTCAGGTTACGAGCACACTCAACAAGAAATGTTGCATCGTCCTGACGCTGGCTCATGGCGCCTCGCTGGCAGATATCTGTAGAGCTTCGGGCTGGGCGACCCCTAATACATTTGCTAGATTCTACATGTGGAACTGGTATCCCCCTGTGTTCTCACCTCAAATGGGTAGAAGCACCAAGAGGCCCGGTTTCGGGTCGGCTTGTGAAACGGTTCCAGAGAGCGTTCATGCAGTAGACCCTATCGAGCTCCTCCATTCCCCTCGACAGCATCTGGCGCCAGGCCCTCTTGATGAATCTGTGAGAACCGGTGAGGGGAGCCATACATGAACGATGGGCAAGGCAAGGCAAGGCAAGGCAAGTTTATTTATATAGCACATTTCATACACAATGGTAATTCAAAGTGCTTTACAAAAGAGGAAATAAAATAATTACAAGATTTAAATAACAATAAAAGAAATTAAAATAAAATAAAAACACTGATTTAAGATAAATTGAATTTAAAGCAAAAGAGATTGATTTAAAACAGTTAAAAATAAAAGAAGCAAAGTAGCACAGTTCAGTGACGCAGCACAGTGCTCATTCTGTAAATGCACAACTAAACAGATGAGTTTTGAGTCTGGATTTAAAAGTGACTAATGTTTCAGCACATCTGATCTCTTCAGGAAGCTGGTTCCAGATGCGAGCAGCATAATAACTAAAAGCAGATTCTCCTTGTTTGGTGTGAACCTTTGGTATTTCTAACTGACTTGATCCTAGTGATCTGAGTGGTCTGTTAGGTGTATAAATAGTGATCATATCTGCAAGGTATTTAGGTCCTAGTCCATTGAGTGATTTATAAACGAGTAAAAGTGCTTTAAAATCAATTCTAAATGTCACTGGAAGCCAGTGTAAGGACCTGAGGACTGGTGTGATGTGCTCTGATTTTCTGGTTCGAGTCAGGATCCTGGCAGCAGCGTTCTGGATGAGCTGCAGCTGTCTGATGGTCTTTTTGGGAAGGCCAGTGAGGAGACCATTACAATAGTCCACCCTGCTGGTGATGAAGGCATGGACTAGTTTCTCCAGGTCTTGCCTGGGCACAAAGCATCTGATTCTTGCAATATTTTTTAGGTGGTAGTACGCTGATTTAGTCACTGCTTTGACATGACAGCTGAAACTAAGATCGGTCTCTAGAATCACACCAAGATTCTTGACTTGCCTTTTGGTTGTTTGACCCCTTGAGTCAAGGTATGCATTCACCTTGTGAACTTCATCTTTATTTCCAAACGCAATGACCTCAGTTTTCTCCTTGTTTAACTGAAGAAAATTTTGGCACATCCAACTGTTGATTTCATCAATGCATTGGCAGAGTGAGTCAATGGGGCTGTAGTCATTTGGTGATAAGGCTAGGTAAATCTGTGTGTCGTCAGCATAGCTGTGATAGGCAATTTGATTCTTTCTCATTATTTGACTTAGTGGGAGCATATACAGGCTAAACAAGAGCGGCGCAAGAATTGAGCCTTGTGGGACTCCGCATGTCATGGACGTCCACTTAGACTTATGCTCTCCTATACTCACATAATAACCCCTCCTCTAAATATGACCTGAACCAGTTTAGAGCCATTCCAGAAAGCCTGACCCAGTTTTCCAGTCTGTCTAGAAGAATGTTATGATCGACAGTGTCAAACGCAGCACTAAGATCTAGTAGTACCAGCACTGATATTTTACCAGAATCAGAGTTTAGGCGAATATCATTTATTATCTTAACTAACGCTGTCTCTGTGCTGTGGTGCGGTCTGAAACCAGATTGAAAATTATCCAGATAACCATTTGAGTTCAAGTAGCTGTTCAGCTGATTCAGAACTACCTTTTCAATGATCTTGCCTATGACCGGAAGATTTGATATCGGTCTATAGGTACTCAATATGGTGTTATCAAGATTTCTCTTTTTCAGGAGGGGCTTAACAACCGCAGTTTTCAGGGCGTTTGGAAAAGACCCAGAAAGAAGTGATGTGTTCACCACTTCTAAGATGTCAGCTTTTAAACAGTTAAACACGCTTTTGAGAAAAGATGTGGGGAGTGTGTCAAGACAGCAGGTTGAGGATTTTAGGTGCTGTACTACTTCCTCCAAAGTTTTGCTATCAATTGCTTCAAAAATACACATAGTGACTCCTTTTTGAGATTGTGGTTGAATCTGACATATCTCTACATCATCTGATGTTTTAATCGCCTTTCTGATATTTTCGATCTTCTCAGAAAAGAATGAGGCAAACTCATTGCATTTGCTGTCAGAAAGCATTTCACTGGGAATCTGACTTGGGGGGTTTGTCTCTCAACCATAGCAAAAAGAGTGCGGGTGTTGTTCAGGTTACTATTTATAAGGTTTGAGAAAAACTTCTGTCGTGCTGTGGCTAATTCCACATTAAAAGCATGCAGGCTGTCTTTATAGATGCTATAGTGGATTTCAAGTTTTGTCTTCCGATAGCCAAGATATCTTTTAAAAAATATTGGTAATATTTTAGTAATGACATTACAAATTAATGCATTAAACTATTATTTTTCAGCTGCAGATTATGCCATTGATTTCAGAATGCTAGCAGCTCAAAGTGGTTGGAATGTCGTCCTAAAAGCCGTCTTTATCAAGAGTCTATCACCTGAGCTTCAAACAGAGCTGGCTTCTCATGGAAAAAAACTCTCCCTTCTCCGATTTCTTAACAATAGGAATTGACAATCTTATGAGACATAACCCTAAGAGTAAAAGCACAAAATCTGAACACTATTTTCCTACCACATCCATGTCCATGAACCACGTACCAATTGGGGTTGTCCAAACTGTCTGATGGAGAAATAGAGAGACACCGAACTCTCCATCTATGCTTCTACTGTGGAGCCACGGGACACGGATGCCCACTCAAATCCTCTGCACCGCGGGTGACTATCAATCACTTTTCATTCCTCTCCAACAAGCCTTTTGCTCTTCCCATAACTCTAAAAACTAATCTTCTATCCATTAATCTAACATCCATTCCGGAGCCGCTCTGAATCCATTCAACAGCAACATAGTCACCAAGTTCAACATCCCCATTCAACCTTGTACTCCTACCATTAAAATTAAAAGCATCAATGACACATATATTGGCAAAGGTATCACGTTACAAACCCAAACAGTCACCATCCAAGTAGGTCTACTACATCAAGAATCAATATCTCTCTATGTAGTCGATTAACCTCAACATGAAATCATCCTAGGATTCCCATGGCTCTCTTCCCACGATCCCAACATATCATGGCGAAATGGTGAACTCCTAACTTGGTCCCAGTTCTGTCTGAGCCACTGCCTACCCTCCAAAATCTTACCCTGCCTAACCACCAGCGTTGAAAGTCCAGACACCCATCAGACTGTAAACACAATCACAATCTCCCGAAAGCTCACCAGCGCTGAAAAGAACTATGACATCAATCAGTCAATCAATCAATCAATCAATCATTTTATTTATATAGCGCTTTTAACAACACAGGTTGCATCAAAGCACTGTACAGTATAATGTAGAAGAGTACAATGACAGGGATGTATAATGACGAGAGTGACCAATTTCTTATTAAATGCAGAGACGGTCTCTGTAATCAATTCAACGTTAAATCACTAGAGGTTAAGTGTCCCCAACCAAGTAAGCCAGAGGCGACAGTGGCAAGGAAACAAAACCCCATGCATACAGAATGGAGAAAAAAAAAACCTTGGGAGAAACCAGACTCAGTTGGGGTCAGTTCTCCTCTGACTGGACGCCCATCACTTAACTTCCAGTTCAATTTTAAATGCAGCTGTGTCAGATAGTGTAAATGACTTAGTGTGTGTGTATGTGTGTGTGCATCAGGATCTGGTGATCTGTCAACGGGCGCATCTAGGTTTTCTGGTCTCTGATGAACATAATCTGTGTTGAAATAATCTGTGACGGTGGATCAGTGTTGATCCACCGTCTAGTCTGGATACCAACTGTGAAAACAGATTGAGAAAGAGACAGGACTAATATTAGCATAGATGCCATTCTTTTTACGATGTCACAAGTACATCGTATTTTAGGAGTAGTGTTCCCGGTTCCAGCAAATCTAAGTAATGCAGCCTAAAAATCCTTTAACGGATTTGAATAATAAAAAGTGTGTTGGTGTGTTATGTGTAGGCTAAGTTAAAAAGATGTGTCTTTAATCTAGATTTAAACTGGCGGAGTGTGTCTGCTTCCCGAACAGAGTTAGGGAGATTGTTCCAGAGTTTAGGTGCTAGATAGGAAAAGGATCTGCCGCCCGCAGTTGATTTTGATATTCTAGGTATTATCAAATGGCCAGAGTTTTGAGAACGTAGCGGATGTGCAGGACTATAATGTGATAAGAGCTTGCTCGAGTATTGAGGAGCTAAACCATTCAGGGCTTTATAAGTAATTAATAAGAATTTAAAATTTATCCGATGTTTGATAGGGAGCCAGTGCAGTGTTAGCAGAACCGGGCTAATGTGATCATACTTCCTAGCTCTAGTAAGGACTCTGGCTGCTGCGTTTTGGACTAGCTAAAGTTTGTTTATCAAGCGTGCAGAACAACCACCCAATAAAGCATTACAATAATCTAACCTCGAGGTCATAAATGCATGAATTAATATTTCTGCATTAGAGGTTGAAAGCATAGGTCGTAATTTAGATATATTTTTAAGATGGAAAAACACAGTTTTACAGATGCTAGAAACATGATTTTCGAAGGAAAGATTGCTGTCAAACAGCACACCTAGGTTCCTAACTGATGATGAAGAATTAACAGAGCAGCCATCAAGTGATAGGCTGTGTTCTAGATTATTATATGTGGGTTTTTTTAGGTCCAATTATTAGCACCTCTGTTTTTTCAGAATTTAGCATTAGGAAGTTACTCAACATCCAGCTTTTTATATCGACTATGCATTCTGTTAGATTCTCAATTTGGTGTGTATCACCAGGCTGCGCTTAAATATAGCGCTGAGTATCATCAGCATAGCAGTGAAAGCTAACACCATGACTCCTGATAATATCTCCCAGAGGTATCATGTATAGGTTGAAAAGTAACGTTCCTAGCACTGAGCCTTGAGGAACTCCATATTTCACTTGTGATTGATATGATACCTCCTCATTTAATGCTACAAACTGATAGCGGTCAGATAGATATGATTTAAACCATGCTAAGGCGCTTCCTCTAATGCCAACATAGTTTTCTAGTCTATCCAAGAGAATGTTGTGATCGATTGTATCGAATGCTGTGCTAAGATCTAATAGCACTAATAACAAGATAAAACCACGATCCGATGATAAAAGCAGGTCATTAGTAACTGTAATGAGAGCAGTCTCAGTACTATGGTACGGTCCAAAACCTGATTGGAAATCCTCACAGACACCATTTTTTTCTAAAAAGGAATACAGTTGTGAGGATACTACCTTTTCTAGTATCTTTGACAGAAAAGGGAGATTAGAGATTGGTCTGTAATTTACTAAGTCTTTGGGATCAAGATGTGGTTTCTTAATAAGAGGCTTAACTACAGCCAGTTTGAAGGTTTTGGGAACATATCCTAATGACAATGATGAATTAATAATGTTCAAAATAGGATCTATGACTTCTGGAAGCAAATCTTTTAATAGTTTAGATGGAATAGAGATGGAATACTTCTAATTTAGTTTTTCTCCACCTGCGCTCCATTTTCCGGGCTGCTCTCTTTAGGATGTGTGTGTTGTCATTATAACATGGAGTCAGTTTTCTTTTATCTTTTTTAAGTGCAAAGGAGCAACTGTATCTAAAGTGCTAGAAAAAAGAGAGTGCATAGTTTCTGTTATATCATCAAGTTTTTGTGTCGTATTGGATGTGCTCTAAGGAATTGAGATAAGTCAGGAAGATTACTTAGAAAGCTTTCTTTTGTGGTGGAAGTGATGGTTCTACCATACTTGTAATAAGGTGCAGAGTTTACAGGTTTAACTATACAGAGTTCACACAAGACTAGATGGTGATCTGAAATGTCATCACTTTGCTGCAGTACTTCAACCATTTTAACATCCATTCCATGTGACAGTATTAGATCTAGAGTATGATTTCTACAATGAGTAGGTCCAGAGACATATTGTCTAACCTCAACGGAGTTCAGAATGTCTAAGAAAGCTGATCCTAATGAGTTTTTTTCATTATCAACATGGATATTAAAATCGCCAACAATTAAGACTTTATCTGCGGTCAGTACTAACTCAGTTAGAAAATCAGCTAATTCTTTAATGAAATCTGTGTTGTGCCCTGGTGGCCTGTATACAGTAGCCAGTACAAACATGACAGAAGATTTATCACTAGCACATGATTCTGTAGATAATGTTATATGCAGCACCAAAACTTCAAATGAGTTATACTTAAAGCCTGCCATCTGAGAAGTAATAAGAATATTGTTATAAATTGTAGCAACACCTCCCCCTTTACCTTTTAAACGTGGCTCATTTTTATAGAAATAATTTTGGGGGGTAGATTCATTTAGAGTAATATATTCTTTTGGTTTTAGCCAGGTTTCTGTCAAACAAATCAAATCTAGCTTCTGATCTTTGATCAAATCATATATATAAAGTGCTTTTGTGGAAAGTGATCTAATATTTAGCAAGCCAAGTTTTATCGTTTGCTTATTTGAATTATAGGTAGTTTTAATTTGTTGGACATTAATTAAATTATTGCTTTTGATTTGGTTTGGACGTTCTCTGCATATTCTAATTCGGGGAACAGACACAGTCTCTATAGTGTGATATCTAGGTGAAAGAGTCTCTATGTGTTGAGAATTAACTGCCTTCTGTGACGTGAGGCAGCTAGCAGATGGTCGGTTTAGCCAGTCTGTCTGCTTCCTGACCTGGGCACATCGGTAATAAGGAACTCTTGGCAATGAAAGCAGCAATCGAGGAATGGCAACATTGGCTAGAGGGGACTATTCACCCATTCCAAGTCTTAACCGACCACCGCAACCTTGAATACATTAAGGGAGCAAAATGTCTAAACACCTGTCAAGCATGCTGGGCCCTTTTCTTCACCAGATTCAAAGTCACGAACCATCCGGGTAGCAAAAACAGAAAGGCAGATGCTCTATCACGACGCTATGATCCTCAATAAAGTTCTTCCAATCCTGAACCCATTCTTTCACCATCCATCATTCTAGCAGGCCCAACAGCAAGAGCCACCACGTTCCAGGCGACCTAATACGAGTCATGCAGTGGGTTCACACCTCCTTCCAGGCCGGACATCCTGGATTATCTTGCACAATTCATCTGATCCAAAACTCCTTTTGGTGGCTGGACATGATACGTCAAATCACCACCTATGTCAAGTCATGCTCTGTATGTGCTCAATCAAAAACCCCTAAAGAACTACCCTCTGGTCTACTCCAGTCACTACCCATTCCACAACAAACTTGGTCCCACCTGTCCATTGATTTCATTACTGACCTACCCCCCTCCAACAACTATACCATCATCTTAGTGATTATAGACCCCTTCTCAAAGTCATGCAGAGTCATACCCTTAAAGGGACTCCCCACTGCTATGGAAACTGCCCTAGCACTCTTTCATTGTGAAAGAGTGCTAGGGCAGTTTCCATAGCAGTGGTGTTTCGAGTGTATGGACTTCCTGAAGACATTATCAGCGACCGCGGAAAACAATTCACCTCTCAGGTGTGGCAGGCTTTTTGCAAACAGCTTGACATTATTGTTAGTCTCATGTCCGGATATCACCCTCAATCAAATGGTCAAGTAGAACGTCTGAACCAAGAAATCGGCAGATATCTGAGGACCTATTGTTGTTGGGAGCAGCATCGACTTTCTCCCATGGGCTGAATACGCTCAAAACTCCCTAACTCACTCATCCACCGGTCTAACCCCCATTCCAGTGCGTCCTGGGGTTCCAGCTCCCCATGTTCCTGTGGTCAGGAAAACCTTTGTCTGTACCTGCCGTGGATGACTGGATTCATCGTAGGGAGAGGGTGTGGGACAGCGCCCATGTACGCCTTCAACGAGCAGTCTGGAACCAAGAAATCCAAGTGAACAGGCGTCGGCAACCACACCCTCCCTACCAACCGGGACAACGGGTCTGGCTCTCGACCATGGACATCAAGCTGCGGCTTCCAAGCAGGAAGCTCAGCCCCAGGTACGTGGGTTCTTTTAAAATTCTCCAAAGAATTAATGATGTGACCAATCGGCTTGAGATTCCTGCTAACTATCGCATCTCTCTGTTCTTCCCATGTGTCCCTCCTGAAACTGGTCCATGTGGATGCTGACCCTGGCCACGAGATCCCAGAACCACCCCCACCACTGGACATTGATGGGGCTCCTGCCTATCAGGTGAAGGAACTGATGGACTCAAGGCAAAGAGGGTGTCAGCTCCAGTATCTCCTGGATTGGGAGGGATATCATGTAACACCTGGCCACCAGAGGGAACCCTCACCCGAATACTAGCCTGACTCACCCATTACTGCTTCATGGGTAACTTCCTGTTTGAGGGCTATTTAAACAGAGACTCTTCCACCTATGCTTTGTGAAGTATTGCCAGTCTTACCGAGTGTTGTTTCCTATTGTTCTGATTGATTACCACATGTATGACCTTGCCTGTTTGATTATCCTTTGTCTCTTGGATTCTGTTTTGATAATGACTCATTGCCTGCCTACTGACACCGTATTCAGATCTTCCTCAAATCTGTTTGCTGTTCGGACTTGTCTTCCTGGTATCGACCCTGTACTGGTTTACTGTTTGTCTATTGTCTCAGTCTTCATTAAAACTTTTGCACATGGATTCTACCATGCCTTCTGGGTCCTCATTACAGAAAGCTTCTATTTATGAGGGGCAGTAACATTTTTAAGTGGACATTTTTATCTAGCATAAAACTAAACTGGGTTAAAAATGTGTTTAAAATTGTTCATCATGGTCCATTTATGTACACAATAATGTAAAATAGAATAAATACATTACATTTAATTTTGGTAAGATATAGCTCAACATTTAACAGCTTTATATATTTGTATTTTTTGATACCATTGCAAAAGACGAAACCCAATACAAAAGTGTGATTTGGTTGGTAAAAGTCAAAAACTAACAATTCAGGCTTGACAATTCAGAAAGTGTATGCCAGTGGTCAGCCAGTAAGTTTAGCATTGGGCCAAAAAATCTTTTTGCCACAAGGCTAGCCAGAACATAGTCAAAGGCCTTGCTAAAACACACATGTGGCAGATGCAATGGACAAAAATAACTAAAAGATGACTTAACTTAACTGCCCAGTTGGTACAGTTCTGAAATACTTGTTGGCTAGATTCTCTGCAGGGGTATCCCACTCCACATTAAGGTGCATGTGGCAGCATGCCTCTGGGAGTCAAGGCTCTGTATCTGCAATGCTGCGGGCTGGTCCATGCCCACAACCTCTGTCCAGGTACTTCCATTCTCTCACCCTAGAAACACTGGGAATGGACTTGAAAATCTGGTGGCGTGGGCATCTTGATCCTAAAGAATTGTATGATTCAGCTTGAGTTCCTGAAAAGGAACATACATATTTAACCATGGCTCCTTGAGGAAATGAGATGCTGCATCTCAGTGCCATACTACTGGCATTTCTGTCAGTACAGTTCTTCATGGGTTCAGACTGACACCGATTTTGTCGCACATGCGTTTATACTTCCTGGTCTCTGATGTCACCTGCCTATCACATTGCACCCTTCCATTGGACAGATTGCACAGCAAATACTGTGGTCACGCTGGAGCCATTCCAAAAAATGTTGCATGACACAGCATCTCGTTCCCTCAAGGAACAATGGTTACTGGTCTTCGTTGATTCTATTTGGTTACTATGTGTGTTGTTCAGGCTCCTGCTGTAATTATTATGTAATTATGTATGATTAAATGTTAATTAAATGTTAAATGTTTCCTCAACTCCTTCTTTCTCCCTGCAGCAACGTATTGTGATCACTTATTCACTATAAACATTATTGTGTTAGAACAAGCCTATCGGACATTATATATCCATGATGCTAGCTGGTTTTAAAGAGAAAAAAAAAACTTCCTTGCTCAAAACTGCACTTTAGCATTTTTTAATTTAAATGTCTCTGCTGACCCATTAAACAGTCTTTTGTCTCCATTTAATTGTGGAACAATATTGAAGTTACATAAACATGAAATTTTGACAAAACTGTTTGTTGTGGAACAATTATTATATTAATGAAACCAAAGCCTGTTAGATTTTCGCAAAATTGATTATAGCTCATGTTTAACCAATATAAAGACATCAGAGCCAGCTGTAAATTTCAGATGATCTAGCCAAGGTGACATGCTCTTGGTGGGTTTATGAGTGCTATATGACTGCTAATAATAGACACTGCTAGCATCTAGAATGATTTTATTAGCATTTTGGAGCTTATAGTAGACTCTCTTATAGTTATTTTATATTTTATAATTTAATATAAGATATTTTTAGACTTTGAATACACATGAAATTACAGAGCCCCATACAATCACATAATCAATACATGCTGAAAAGATAAAAAGATGAAAGCATTGAATAAACTAATTACCACAACCAAACTAACTATTGTAACCAAACTATTAAAAATATTATTTCAAGGACCTGTATAATACATATATGAAATCAATACAGAACAATTCTAAATTGCTATGTTAATATAAACATGCCATTTTATTTCACAGTGGGGGATGTCATTTTTCCCATCACATGTTGCTTTGTATTTTGGTCAGGCTTTAAAAGGATGATATAACATTTAGGTGCAAATATGCAGAATAATAAACCAAAGCTTGAGGCTAAAATAGCAAATATCTCAACAGCTACAGTAAATTTTCCAGGAGAACTTACATAAGCTGGGATAAATGTAATCCATACAGCACAGAATATAAACATACTGAATGTAATGAATTTGGCTTCATTGAAGTTATCAGGAAGTGTGCGAGCAAGGAAAGCCAAAATGAAGCACAAAACAGCCAACAGGCCAATATAACCCAGCACCGCCCAGAAGCCTAAAGAAGAACCAAGACTGCACTCAAGAATGATCTTTTCCTTATAATATTTCAAATTTTTTTGAGGAAATGGAGGAGATATTGTTAACCAAAGCATACAGATAAGAACCTGTATAAGTGTAAAAGCAAGAACACAGAGCCGTTGTTGCGCAGGCCCAAACCATTTCATGACATTACTTCCTGGAAGTGTAGCCTTAAAGGCCATTAACACCACTATTGTTTTCCCCAAAACACAGGAGATGCAGAGAACAAAAGTGATCCCAAACACTGTGTGACGCAACATACAGGACCACTCAGTGGGCCGACCAATGAAAGTAAGTGAACAGAGGAAACACAGAGTCAATGAGAAGAGCAACAGGAAGCTCAGCTCTGAGTTGTTGGCTTTTACTATGGGGGTGTCTTTCTTACTATAAAACAGGATGGCCACCAGTGCAGTTATTCCTACTCCAAAGAGTGAGGAAAAGACTAACACTATACCCATAACTTCTGTGAAACTCAGAAACTCTACAGCCTTTAAAACACATTTATTTTTCTCATCATTAGACCAGTATTCACCTGGACACTGCTTGCAGTTAATTGAATCTGGAAAGGAAGTTATGATTACTATTATATATATATATATATATATATATATATATATATATATATATATATATATATATATATATATATATATATATGAAAGAAAATTTGTCTTTAAAAATAAGAATAATGATAAAAAATAATAAAAAAAGCATGCTCTGAAATTTTGAGATGAACTAAAGGTTACCTGTCTCATTACTGATTTCTCCTTCTGCACATGGAATACAGTCATAACAGCAGACAGGTCTTCCTTTCTGTGTAGCCTTCCTAGTGCCTGGAGGACAGCTCTCACTGCACACAGACTTTGGCTTCTGCATGTAAAATTACATTATACATAATTATGTATGTTGAATTCATATTAGTTATATGTGCAGAATATGACATTTTTAAACTGACATGTACCTTCAGTTGTCCTCCAGACCAAATTATATTTTCAGTGTTAAGCATAAAGCTTTTATCAGGTGGCAGTGAGGCATCAAAGTAACCCACTTGTTTAAACTGGAATGATCTTGTAGAGTCCTGCTGCCAGTTCACAATTTCGTACTGGGCTACTGCACCACCAGTGCTGTCAAACCACACACGATCTCCAAATTTTACTGTGAAATTAACTTTTTTCAGAACTTCAACCACCTACCAAAAAAAAAGTTAGTGTATTAGTTATCACTGATAGTGTATTTATGTCAGATTATTATTTTTTTTTTTATTATTATACTTTTTTTTTTTTTACCTGTTTTGGTTGTATTGTCAGGCCTTTCTCACAACCTGCTTGTTCTTTGCAATTCAGTAGTGTGTGTAGGGAATGAGCCACAGCATAAACTGCTTTGTAGACATTGCTTGCATATCTTTGTTCAGGCACATCTTCATTGTAACCTTTTAGTTTAAGTAGATCTTGATATCCGCTGCAGATGAATGCATGTTGTGAAGAATTCCCCTCAGTCTTTGAGCATGGAAAAGCTGTGTCCCAGAATGATTTAAGGACATAGTCTGCAAACCCTTCAATATTGATTTTTCTAAATGCAAATCCCAATGACCCTCCCATTACAAGAAAGCTGTTTGGAGTGAGTAAACTCTTTGCAGTTATCCATCCTCCCCCTCCAACTAACTGAAACCCTGTAACATTCTGAATACTTAGTTGCTCAATAAGTAAGCCCATCTCAACAAGTGAAACAAATGCAACAATCACTTTTGCTGTGCTTTTTTTAATAGTTTCTACCACTTTTTTGAGTTTTTCTGGCTCTGTTTTGTGGAATTTCACTGAATACTCCACACAAATTCCCTCATTCTGAGCTATATTGAGAAATATAGACATGATATTGTTCCCATAGTCATTATCACTGTTTACAGTTCCCACCCAAGACCAGCTTAAGTGCTTTATTGTATATGCAAGTGCCTTGCCTAGGTGGTAATCACTAGCAATAGTCCTGAAGAATGAAGGATAGTTTTTTCTGTTGCTCAGGCATTCACATGAGGCTGAGTGACTTACCTGAGAGAGACAGAGATAAAATAAAAACAACAACAACAATAATAATAATAATAATAATAATAATAATAATAATAATTTCAGTTGTTTTGTTAAACTTTAGTGGTACTTCTCCTTACCACTGGAATTTTGAAAGGTCCTGTAGTTCTTGACAGAATCACTGTGGCAGAGGTCTCTGTTTCTCCTATGATAGCATGTATAGGAGACTGTCTCTTGCAACTGTATTCTGCTTCAAACTCCGGCCCATTCATCAGTCCCATAGTTGCACTCATGGTAGATAGACTTGAACCGCAGCTATCATAAATGCTGTATCCAATAGAAACATTTGGGAGCAAACTTTTACTTCTGTTAATTTCTTCAATAGCAAAAATCATAATTTGAGCCATCCGAAAATCTCTTAAATTCACACTGTGAAAATATTAAACAAAAATTATACATAGCATTACACATGCATAATAACATTGAAAAGTAAATTATTAGCATTCAGCTTAAAATAAGCTTAAAACAGATTGATATTCCAGATATTTTAATTTGCTATTTTATATATATAAATATATTTAAATAAAACACATATTTTCTGTGGTCTGTTATAATGTTTTCAATGTAACTAACCTGGAGCATGAAAGAAGCTGAGGTTTTTGTGCAAATTCTAATGAAGGCAATGTCTCTTTACTGCGTATTGCAAAAAGTGCTCCTATGATTATGTCTCCATCCATGGAAAGCAGTGGGTACTTAGGGTCTCCCATCATTCGGCAAAGTGTGTTTCCAGCCTTGGTATGAAGATGATGGAAAAGCAGGATGTAAAGAAAGAGAAGCATCCTAAAAACAGAGCTCAATTGTGGTTGCCAAATGTAAGTAACCTGACACAGTATCTGCATTTTTATAGACGCAATTAGCATGGATGAATGATTGTGAAGATAGCTAATGACCTGAAAGCGTTTAATTTGTGAAATCAAATTCCCCACAAAATCAAATGCATTTCTTTATCCAGCTGACCTTTTTTTGTGATTCTGGACAAAAAGCTTTTTGTGTCATAGTAAGTGTAAAGTGCTTTCAACCTTATGTGTATTTATTTTTTTTCTTTCTTTCTTTCACTGCCTACAATAAATGTTTGCACGACTTTCACAATTTGAGTTGAATTATTAAAATAAATGAACTTTTGCATGACATTCTAATTTTTTGAGATGCACCTGTACTCAGGGACTATGACAGTTTTTTGCTATTCGGTTTTGCTCTTTTGGGCATTATGTCACAGACTCAACCATTTCCTGTACAGCAAGAAGACCTACACTAGGGATTTTTTGGATCCTCCATCACAATCTGCTGGCCCTAGATTCACTTGAAGCACCACGTATAGCTGGGCCTCCAGCTCTCGGAGCAGTCACTTGTGCCAGGCTGTCTCCACTAGCAACACAGGATGTGTTGCAAATTAGGGTATACATTTAAATAAAAAAACCCACACATTTTTTGCTGCTAAACATTGTTCAACGACCTGCTGATATAATGGATGTTGATGTCATCTTGTAACCGTTTTGCTAAACTTTGCATATTACATTCTGCATCAGTGACGTCAAATGGTTACACTCGGTGAGCTACTGCCACTTTTTACTGCAACACAACAGTTCTGAAAATAAAATTCTAGAAAGAAACCATATTGTGTCGTTTTTTTATTGTAATTTTAAGTCAAAGGGCAACGAGAGAAGTAATGTATAGTCTCAAATAATAGACAAAATAATGGGAAGATGCCTTTAGACTTATAAAACTTTCTAAAGACCAGTTTCTTTGTCCTCTCCACTTTAGCTCTAATGCTTTTGACTCTTTTAGTAGACCAAGGCTGCCGAAAGAGCTTACAAATAGCTGAGACAAGAAATGCTATGCCATCCAGTTAGGATGTAAACACACCAACGCTTATTATTACTTTGTGGCAACTGGAGGATTTTTTTTTATTGTAGATTTCCCTGAACATCCAGGGCATTTAGACTTCTTGTGGGGGAAAAAAAAAATCATGGTTCGGCTGGTTGGTTTGGTTTGGCTGGCATGGTTTGGTTTAATCCTATGCTTATATCAACCATGTTCTGTAAGCTCTTTTATTTGCTGTGGTCATCAGAATAATGACGTCCCCAACAGTCCAAAATACGTATAAAACAATGTGATTTTTTTTTAAACCATAAACTATTAATGGGTTTTCTTCTACACATTTCAGTAAGGGTGTAAAGAGGTGAGGCAGAAGCCGAGTCAATTTGCAGACATTTATTGAAACAGTTCTACGAAACAACAGGGTAGCACCAACTCAAGAGTCCTGGTCACAGGCAAAGATGTCAAAAACAGGGAATTAGTCCAATCATGCATCAAACAAAGGGGCAATCCAAAAGAGAAATCCAAAAACAGGCAGAATAGCTAAAATACAAAATATGCAGTCTAAACAGGCAAACAAATCTAAACAGTAATCCAAGAGAGTAATCCAGTAAAACAGGCAATACTCATACACATGCAAATAAACAAGATAACAGAAAGAATGCCCTGTATGCAGTGGAACTGGCAATACTTTGCATGGAGCACATGGTTAGCCAGGAAGATAAAAACAGGAAACAGTAGCAGAGGGAGAGCTGGTGGCTAGAACCCCCCCCAACCTAGGTCTAATTATATTTTGAAATTAACAACAGACATGTTGAATGAATTGCAGAAGAAATAAAACACTATTGTGAAAAGGATTAAGTACAAAAAACTGACAAATACCTTGAAAAATACCATTTGATCAATGTCTTAAAGGAATAATTCACCCAGAAATTAAAATTCTGTCATCATTTACTCACTCTCAAATAGTTCCAAACATGTAGGAATTTCTTTGTTCTGCCAAACACAAAGGAAGACACAAAATGCGAATATATCACTGTAATGCCTGACCAGCAGAGGGAGCCCTCGCCTCAGTACTAGCTCGGCTCCTGCCCCAGGTTCTTCTTTGATCATTTCCTGTTTGGAGGCCTTTATATTCTGAGGCTCTCCAACAGGACAATGCGAAATATTGCCAGTCTATCTGCCTTACCAAGCATTTATTCTACTACTGTTCTGATATTCATGTGTATGACCATAGCACGTTCTGTTTCGACTCACCTTCCCTGAATTCTGCCTCTCTATATTGTTTGCCTGATTGGGAGGCCAATGTTGTCCAAGGTGGCCATGGTGTTGCCTGCCCTAATGTGGAACTCATTTGCCTACAGTGGAGAACAAAGTTAAAAGACGTATTTAACATTTGTAAAATATTTATTTACCAAACATCTTTCAAACTGTCATCAGCGTCATGATGTGCAAAAAGAGTCCAAACATGATAGGAAACTCTTGAACCTTCACATATTTATACCATAATATGTCAATAGGCCTGCTTCCATTAACTTGTCATTGTCACCACTCAATGGCAATGAAAATAACCTGTACTTCATCTGAGGATAAAGTGAATCCCTTGAGGTTTGTGTCCTTTAAAAGGTCTCCAAACATAGGTAAGAATGGATTTAGATAGATCTTTGTGGCCTTTGTTGCATCCAAAGATCTAGAGTAATGTTTATAGCAGCCATTTCCTAAACCTTAGGATATGATGAGATGGTGAGGGTCAACCTGATGTCCAATGAGAAGTCCCCTCTTAGGTGGTTGTGTGTTCTAAAGGTCTCCTTTCCTGCCCTGCTAGAGGTTTCTGGCAGATTTCTTGGCATCTTATGTGATATAAACTGCTTATTTGGAATTCCAATTTGACAGTTGATCACTGCATTGATCGGTCAGACTACAACAACTCCTTATCATTTATATAATTCTTATTTATTCAAAAATCCTTGATTATTATTCTTTATTGTCAAGGTGAAATTCTCATAAAGATTCTGCCAAAACACATTTATTTTTTATACTTTATTAATAAGCATTTCTATTAACAAAAAACAAACAAACAAACATCTCAGATTATTCCCCCATGTACCCATTTGTGCAGTTTATCAGTGAAAACAAAATTTTACGAAATTAAGGAAATTACTACTTGAATGTATTATTTTCATTACTAACGCCGTAGTTCCCTGCATTTGTTGCATGAGGACAGCTGCATACAGATGTTTACGTTGTTTAACTAGCATTTAGCATGTTAATACATGCTTTCTTACAATGCATTAGTTAATAAAAAATATATTAATTAATCCTTTGAGTGAGCCATTTAAACATTTTATAAGACTGTTTAATTGAAACATTCAAATTATTCTATGTTGCTGCAGTTAAGGGAACAAATTTTAATTTTTAATTCAATGAATTCATTCTACATCTTCTTACGTTCAAACTTATATTTTTGTGTATTTTTGTCCTTAATTTACTTATTTCTCAGTGAAACATAGCTTTTCAATATATTTGTTGTTGTTTTTTTTTACTTTCTAAAACCCCAAATGAAAAAACATTGAAATAATTATACCCTATTGTCAGTTACATCATGTGTTTTCTTTGTTGTTTAGAACAATTTCACCCCATGTTTTTAATGAGACTAATATGGTACATCTTCCATCTGGGCTTTAATTAAAGGATTTCTTTGTGTTTTTCCATGTTTGTGAAATATGCTCCCAGGCGAGTATTTGCATCAGCATGTTTTCCTTGCTAATAGGGACATGTTGTTGATCCTCAGTAAGGCTTGAGGGCTAAGGATGTAGATGCAGTTTTTCCCATCAGGTGTTGCTTTGTATTTTGTTCAGGTTTAAGCAGAATAATATAACATTTAGGTGCAAAAATGCAAAATAGTAAACCAAAGCTTGAGGCTAATATGGCAAATATCTCCACAGCTACAGTAAATTTTCCAGGAGAACTAACATAAGCTGGAATAAATGTTATCCACACAGCACAGAATATAAGCATGCTAAATGTGATGAATTTGGCTTCATTGAAGTTATCAGGCAGTGTTCGAGCTAGAAAAGCCAGAATGAAGCACAAGATAGCTAGCAAGCTAATATAACTGAGCACAGCCCAGAAACCTACAGTAGAACCCAGACTGCACTCAAGAATTATCTTTTCCTTAAAATATGTCATATTTTTGTATGGAAATGGGGGGGATATTGTTAGCCAAAGCACACAAATAAGAACCTGTATAAGTGTAAAGACAAAAACACTAAGTCGTTGTTGTACAGGCCCAAACCATTTCATGACATTATTTCCTGGAAGAGTAGCCTTGAAGGCCATTAATACCACTATTGTTTTCCCCAAAACACAGGAGATACAGAGAACAAAAGTAATTCCAAACGCTGTATGACGCAACATACAGGACCACTCAGTGGGTCGACCAATGAAAGTAAGAGAACAGAGAAAACACAGAGTCAATGAGAAAAGCAGCAGGAAGCTCAGCTCTGAGTTGTTAGCTTTTACTATAGGGGTGTCCTTCTTGCTGTAAAACAGGATGGCCACCAGCACAGTTATTCCTACTCCAAAGAGTGAGAAAAAGACTAGCACTATTCCCATAACTTCTGTGAATGACAGAAACTCTACAGCCTTTAAAACACAGTTATTTTTCTCAGTATTAGACCAGTATTCCTCTGGACACAGCTTGCAGTTAATTGAATCTGTAAAGGAAGTTGTGATCATTATATTTAGAGCCAAAATAAAACTATGAACTTCTTTGATGAACCCCTTTGATAATCAACTTCATCTTTAATAGTAAAAAAAGAAAACAAAAAGAACAACTAACTAATTTTATTTGAAAATTTGAGATAGGCTGAAGGTTACCTGTCTCATTACTGATTTCTCCTTCTGCACATGGAATACAGTCATAACAGCAGACAGGTCTTCCTTTCTGTGTAGCCTTCCTAGTGCCTGGAGGACAGCTCTCACTGCACACAGACCTTGGTTTCTACATGGGAAAAAACATAATTAATAATTAAATTACATAATTTTATATACATAATTTTGTACAGCATATTGTATTTTGTTGAAAGACATCTTGAGAAAACAAATAATTGAAAATGTTACAAACTGTCCCTATGCTAATGTTTCTTTTTTTAATGTCGTGCTCAAAATTAAATTTTTAATATTACACTGCTTTATTTAAAACAAATACAAAAAGGTCATTGTCATTTACTTCCAGCTGTCCTCCAGCCCAGATTATGTTTTCAATATTAAGGTCTAAGTTTTGGTCAGTAGGCAGTGAGGCGTCATAATATCCCACTGATTTAAACTGGAATGATCCATCTGAGTCCTGCTGCCAGTTCACAACTTCATACAGGGCCACTACGCCACCAGTACTGTCAAACCACACACTATCTCCTGTCTTTATGGCAAAATGTATCTTTTTTAGAGCCTCAACCACCTAAGGGAAACAAGGCAGTTTTAATATTGTGGCATTGCGACACATTATTTACTTTTTTCATCCAATTCTGTCTGTTATCTTTCACCTGCTGTGTTGGTATCGTTAGACCTTTCTCACAGCCCTTTTCTCTGCACTTTAGTAGACTGTGCAATGAATGAGCCACAGCATAAACTGCTTTGTAGACATTGCTTGAATATCTGTGTTCATTCACATCTTCGTTGTAATTTTTCAGTGCAAGCATCTCCTCATATCTGCTGCAACTTAATGCATATTGAGAATAATTACCCTTACTCTCTGAGCATGGAAAAGCCGTGTCCCAGAATGGTTTTATAGCATATTCTGCAAAACCTTCAATATAAATTTTTTTCATTGCAAACCCTAGTGACCCTCCCATTGCATGAAAATTGTTAGGAGTGAAATAAGTCTTTGCAGTTATCCATGGCTCAACGCCGATCATTTGGAGTCCTGTAATATTCTGAATACTTAACTCATCAATAAGTAAACCCATCTCAACGAATGAAACAAATGCAACAATCACTTTTGCAGAGCCTTTTTTTATGGTGTCTACCACTTTTTTGAGTTTCTCTAGCTCTGTTCGATAGAATTTCACAGAGTACTCCACACAAATCCCTTCTTCTTGAGCTGTTTTCATAAATATGGCCATTCCATTGTTTCCATAATCATTGTCACTGTTCACAGCTCCAACCCAAGACCAGTCTAAGTGCTTGACTATGGATGCAAGTGCTCTGCTCATGTGGTAATCACTAGAAATAGTCCTGAAGAATGAAGGGTAATATTTCCTATTACTGAGACATTCACATGATGCTGAG
Organism: Puntigrus tetrazona; assembly: GCF_018831695.1. NCBI lineage: Eukaryota > Metazoa > Chordata > Actinopteri > Cypriniformes > Cyprinidae > Puntigrus > Puntigrus tetrazona. The sequence goes on from NC_056716.1 coordinate 6,346,469, forward strand.
TGGCTTATCTGAAGAAAGAGAGAGGGAGAGAGAGAGGGGGGAAAATATGTAAAAAAAAAAAAGAAACAGTAATGCAGTCAGCATGGCAAATGCAAACTGCAAGGACATTTATTATTACTACACTCTTTACCACTGGAATCTTAAAAGGTCCTGTAGTTCTGGATATTATCACTGTGGCAGAAGTTTCAGATTCTCCAATAATAGCATGTAAAGGAGACTGTCCATTGCATCTGTCACCTGGTCCAAATTTCTGACCATTCATCAGTCCCATTGTTGCGGCCATGGTAGACAGTCTTGAACCACAAGTATCATAAACCATGTAGCCAATTGAAATATTTGGCAGCAAACTTTCACTTCCATTTATCTCTTCAATAGCAAAGATCATAGTTTGAGCCAGGCGAAAATCTCTCAGATTCACACTGTGGAAACATCAACATCAATATTAAACCAGTAAATAGCAACTACTTGTAAAAAAAAGAAAAAAAAAAGAAGAAAAAAAAAACACAAAGTAGAAAGGTAAATAATATTTATTATGTCTTCACATATTGTTTATTCTTGACATAAGCTTTTAAATATTATGTGTAATTTGCTGTTTTGAAGACTTTTTTTACATTCATTTATTGATTGATAGATTTTTTTTTTTTATAAATCAGTTATTTTAAAATGTGCTATCTGCTGTAACTTCTTGCAGAATTTCCAATGAATCAAACCTGGAGCATGAGAGAGGCTGAGGCTTTTGTGTAAACTCAAATGAAGGTAATGTTTCCTTTCTGTGGATTGCAAAAATTCCTCCAATAGTTACATCTCCATCCTTGAAAAATAGTGGGTAATTAGGGTCTCCCATTATTCGGCAAAGAGTGTTTTCCACTTTAGTATGAAAGTGATAAAAAAGCAGAAGTGTGTAAAAAAAGAGAAGCATCCCAAACTTTGAGCTCAAATGCACCTGACAAATGCAGATTACCTGTTACAGTATTTTCACTTTTATAGACACGATTGACATGGATGGATGATTCTGAACATAGTCAATGACCTCATAGGGTAAAACATTAGTTAAGTCAAGCAGCCGTGGATAATCAAGTGAAAACAGGTTTTGTTTTTTTAAACTATCAGAAAGATGGCAATTGTGAATACTGGAATATTAAGCTCTGATATTAAGATGCCTTTATATAACGTCCTTTGTTCTCTAATGTTGTTGATGAAGTGAAATGACGCTAAAGAGATAATCTGTGCATTACAAAGTAGTTGTAGACAGTAGATGTTTTCCAGATCAAGAGATCTTTAACGGACCAGACTTGCAGATGTATGTGTGCTATCTGGGTCTTATTTAAAAATACTATATTATACTTCTGTCCTGTAGAATGACACAGTTGATCACAAGACATACAAGAACAATAGCATTTTACAACCAAGGCTGACGTAAGGCTTCTTCTGGCATCTCTTTTTTGAATTTGGGCACAGAAACTGCAGCAAACAGGAAGAGCTTTATGATGGACAGAGAAGGTAATCGCATCTATTCCTTTTTTAAATCAATCGTTTGACCTGAAAGGGTTAGGATGTTAAGGGTTTCTTATTCACCAAGGGTTTCTTAAAGTCCTGAACAACCAAAGAGCAAAATGTGACTAATAGGGAGTGAGAATGTGTTGATTTATATATAAGCCAGTTAAAATGTGAAACTAAAGAGGTGGTTGAATTTATTCACTCATGGTAAAATATTTTTTTAAGCTTCTTTCTTTTTAGATTTTAATTACAACATTAATAGGCTGTAAAATACCCTAAAACCGGCAGTATCAAATAGAAGAATAGAGTAGTAGTAGTAATGTATAATGACAAGATTAAACATTTCTTAAAATGTTCTGGTCTCGGATGAATGTCGTCTCTTGGTGCTGATCCATTTGATCTGGATACGAACAAAGAGTGTTATTAGGAGTGTTCTGTGTTCTGGCTGATCTAAATAATGCAGCCTAACAATCCTTTAACACATTTGAATAATAAAAGCATATTAGGTTATGCGTAACCCAGGTTAAAGAGATGGATCTGGATGAATATCTCGAGGTTAGGTATTAACATTTCTGCATTTATGTTGAAAGCTTAGGCTACAATTTACAAATGTTTTTGAGATAGAAAAACACAGATTTATACACGCTACAGACATGGCTTTCAAAGGAAATTTTGCTATCAAACAGGACACCTAGGTTCTTATCGATGAAGAACAATTAACAGAGCAGTACTTTTTTGTTAGACCGTGTTCTAGGTTATTACGCCTGGGGTTAATTCAGTTTTTTATAATGGCTATGCATTCCGTTTCTTCGTTTCAAATTCTCGATTAGGTGTTTCACCAGGCTACAAAGAAATATAGAGCTGAGTATCATCAGCATAACAGTGAAATGTTTCTACTCTATTCAAGAGAATAAATATGGATACTAATAGCAGATACAAATAAATACATTATGTACTAGGAGCTGATGGAGGCAGTGTCCTACGAGAAGGCTAGATCTCCCTTGGATGCAAAAAATATAACATTGCTTTCACCTTAACCATTCTCTGGCTTGATTAACATCTGCTCGTTGAGGGTTGAAATTAACAAAAGACTTTTATCTTACCTGTTGTCTGCACCCATTCTGTTACAATACCATCCCACCTTCCATTTTTTCTGGTTCTCCACATTGAGGTTGAGAGATCATTAAGGAAATTCTTTGGTTGGCATTCACCTCTTCAGTCACACTAATTAAGCAAATGTTGAGGGAATGCGTGAGCATTGATATTTTATGATGCCTGTAAAGATTTAATTGTATTATTTTCTGTTATTTTTCAAGTTTTCATCATATTTGGTTTGCTATTCAGTTTTACTTGTATTATGGTCACGGAAGTCTTTTATTTTGATGCTTATTGGCATGAGCAGATATAATACCGGTGCGTGCCAAACATTTCAGTAAGGAATGAGATCCAGGCGCACATAGTCACAATTACAAAGGTTCACAGTTTATAAGGAGATTCAAGGATTAAGCCCTTTTTTTAAATCAAAAGGACCTACCTTTTATTTTGTATTGTTTAGATGTGCTTGAATAGATGTTTATTTATTTCTTTTCTTTACTCTTTTCTTTTAGCTCTTACGGTTGATTCTCAGTGACACAGGGATGTGCTACATCTTACGGCATTCAACGGTTACTTCATCATGAAGAGCATTCGAATAAAGAGTGTGAATCACCCATTGGAAAGTCATCTATCATTTTGTTAAACCAGGGAGCTAGTGTAAGAGCATTAGAGGAAGTGCCTTGGCATGGTTTAAATCATATCTATCTGACCGCTATCAGTTTGTAGCACTAAATGAGGAGCTATCATATCGCTCAAAAGTGAAATATGGAGTTCCTCAAGGCTCAGTGCTAGAACCTTTATTTTTCAACCTATACATGTTACCTCTGGGAGATATTATCAGGAGACATGGTGTTAGCTTTCACTGCTATGCTGATGATACTCAGCTCTATATTTCAGTGCAGCCTGGTGACACACACCAAATTAAGAATCTAACAGAATGCATAGTCGTGATAAAAAAACTGGATGATGAGTAACTTCCTAATGCTAAATTCTGAAACAGAGGTGCTAATAATTGGACCTAAAAACCCCACATATAATAATCTAGCACACAGTCTAACACTTGGCTGATCTGTTAATTCTTCATCATCAGTTAGGAACCCAGGTGTGCTGTTTGACAGCAATCTTTCCTTCAAAAACCATGTTTCCAGCATCTGTAAAACTGTAAAACCTCTAATGCAGAAATATTAATTCATGCGTTTATGACCTCAAGGTTAGATTATTGTAATGCTTTATTGGGTGGTTGTTCTGCACACTTGATCCAAAACGCGGCAGCTAGAGTCCTTACTAGAACTAGAAAGTATGATCGTATTAGCCTGGTTCTGTCAACACTGCACTGGCTCTCTATCAAACATCGGATAGATTTTAAAATCTTATTAATTACCTATAAAGCCCTGAATGGTTTAGCTCCTCAATACTTGAGCGAGCTCTTATCACATTATAGTCCTGCACGTCCGCTGCGTTCTCAAAACTCTGGCCATTTGATAATACCTAGAATATCAAAATCAACTGCAGGCGGCAGATCCTTTTCCTATCTAGCACCTAAACTCTGGAACAATCTCCCTAACTCTGTTCGGGAAGCAGACACACTCTGCCAGTTTAAATCTAGACACATCTTTTTATCTTAGCCTACACATAACACACCAACACACTTTTTATTATTCAAATCCTTTAAAGATTTTTAGGCTGCATTACTTAGATTTGCTGGAACCGGGAACACTACTCCTAAAATACGATGTACTTGTAAATTGTAAAAAGAATGGCATCTACGCTAATATTAGTCCCGTTTCTTTCTTAATCTGTTTCACAGTTTGTATCCAGACTAGATTGTGGATCAGCGCCCAGAGATTATGTTCATCAGAGACCAGAACACCTAGATGTGCTCTGTGGACTGATCACCAGATCCTGATGCACACACACACACAGTCGTTTACACTATCTGACACAGCTGCGTTTAAAATTGAACTAGAAGTTAAGTGCTGGGTGTCCGGTCAGTGGAGAACTGGCCCCAACTGAGTCTGGTTTCTCCCAAGGTTTTTTTTTCTCCATTCTGTATGGATGGGGTTTTGGTTCCTTGCCGCTGTTGCTTCTGGCTTGCTTTGTTGGGGACACTTAACTTCTAGTGATTATCGTTGAATTGATTACAGAGACTGTCTCTGCATTTAATAACAAATTGTTCACTCTCGTCATTATACATCCCTGTCATTGTATTGTTCTACTTTATACTGTACAGTGCTTTGATGCAACCTGTGTTGTTAAAAGCGCTATATAAATAAAAATGATTGATTGATTAATTGATTGAGAGAAGTTGGGTTCCTGCCAGGGACATACCGGATCATTCCCTCATTGATGATTACAATCAGTGGGTAGATGGGGGGAGAGCGCCAGGTGGTGCTCCTAGGAGTGATGGTACTCTCACTGTCACTCTGTCATCCGTGCACTCTTCTGAATGTTTTGTATATTTGAGTGTGAGTGTGTCACTGATTGTGGTGTGAGCTAATTAGTCACAGCTGTCACTTGTTTGTGACTATGCAAGGCTTGCTATTTTTACCTTGTGTTGTCAGATCCTTGGTGTTTGTATTATGTGTTCCTGGGTTTGCTAATTCTCCAGCTCCTAGTTCCTCAATTCTCCTCTCTTTGAGAATTATTGCCTCTGTGGGATTGGCTGACTGTTGTGCTCCTTTGCTACCTGGTAAAAAAAAAACAAACATTACAATTCTTGATGTTTTGTATGTTTAGATATTCATATTTCGAAATATATACCAATCATAACATAGAGACACTGCAGTATACATAAAATATGATGTACAGTTCATCTAAAGAAAACTTCACTTCACATAAAGAAAGTGAGTACACTTGCAGTACACAAATACTAAACAAGTAAGTTACTGACACTACACTTCAAAGTGTACTAAAAATGCTACTTAAGTATTTAATTAAGTAAACTACCAGTATACCTATGTCACAGTATCTGTTATTTAGGTTTAAATTTTTGTGTTCCTGTTTTTCTGTATTTGGTCATGTTTCTGTTCTTGTTTAGTTGATTGATTAATGATTTTCCACTCTTGTCTGTCCACTTGTTTCAGTTCTCCCTGTGTTCAAATACCCCGTTTGTTTCATTTTGTGTTTTTCAGGCCTTAATGTGGTACTCAAGCTCCAAAGTGGCCTCCGAAACTCTGTGCACTGCAATGGCTCCCAAAGCTCTCTGAATCGCAGTGGCTCCCTGGACTGCCTGACGCGACATGGCTGCCAATGCCACTCCTATGCCACCCTCAATCTTCCTGTGACTCTTCCCTGTATCAGCCTCCAGAGCGCCTGCCCTCCCTTTGTATCAGTAGCCTTCCATCTGGAAGTGATGTTGTAAGGGTCCCCCTTTTCCTGCAGAACGGAATCCAGAGGCCCTGGTCGAAGGTCAATGCGTGTTCGATCTTTTCTTTGCATCTCGTTGAAAATCCCTAATATTTATTAATCTTTTGGGTTTCCAATTATAGTACTGACCTTATACATACTCTTAATCTGACTCCAATCTTTTGTGATTTTATTTATATTTATTAAAATGTAACTGCTGATCCCTCTAGTTGTGATTAAATTTGGATCATTAATTAACTATAATATTTCCTAGTTCCGACTTATCGTTCGTTAGGAGTCTGGGTCACTTAAAGACCTTGTTTGGCCAGAACAGACTCACGACACATCTGGGCTAGTCCAGGTCTTAGTCAGAGGCTACCCCGTAGATTGCTTACCTTAATGCAGCCATCTCCTCGATAGACTCAAAAAGAGTAATTTTTTATGCGTTCCCTAAGTAAGTTAGCATGCTAAGCCAGTTTGGTGGCCAGAAGTCAAGATCTCAAAACGGCTCCATTCATCGATCATTGATCTGACTCACCCTAGCACGCCAACAATGCGGAAAACCTCAGAAGTCACTAACCTACTAGAAAAGTTATTTCAGACAATATTATAAGTTAACCAAGATTAACATTTATTTTGCCAGGCAAGAACAGTTTCCAAATTAGTATAATCGATAAACATTTGCACAACTGATCAGCAGTACAAAAATAACACAAAACAAAATAAAACAAACTTAAAAGTTCAGTATACCTCGAGAGAGCGATCCTCCTGTTCCAGCAAGAGGATGAGGAAATTAGGGTCAACGAACATGGAAATCATTAGGGCAAAAAATAAACGATAGGGGAAAACACGCCGCTATTAAACTTCTTTACAGGTCCTATTGTTCTGTCACGTTGTGGTTGTAAAGAGAAGGAGCGCTAGACGAGAATATAAAATAAATAATTTTTTATCTTTTATGCACGAATACACAATAGTTGCAAGCATGCAGATAGTCAGACGGAACAAAAATATAAACAGAAACAAAATAGACTAAAATACTCAAAGTACATTAAAGACACACCAGAAGACAATGATACAAGTATAAAAGAACCATCACCTCCACCACAAAAGAGTGCTTTCTAAGCAACCTCCCTGATTTTTCTTAACTCCTTAGCACATCCAATACAGCAAAAAACCTTGACCTTAACAGAAACTATGCATTTTCTTTTTTTCTAGAACTTTAGATACAGTTGCTCCTTTAACGCTTAAGAAAGATGAAAGAAAACAATCTGAAAATGGAGCACAGGTGGAGAATAACAAAACTAGAAGTAATTCATATTGCCTGGCGAGAAATTATCCTATTGTACAGAAAAGCATTAAAAACTGCTAGATCTGATTATTTTTTGTCTCTTTTAGAAGAAAACACACAACCCCCAGTATTTATTCAATACAGTGACTAAATTAACGCGAACTAAAGCGTCAACAGGTGCTGTTATTCCCCAAGAGTATAGCAGTAATGACTTCTTGAACTACTTTCAAGATTGATACTATCAGAGACAAAATTGTAACTATGCAGCCGTCAGCCACAGTATCGCATCATAAAAAAAATCCATTAATTCTCTATTATAGAGGAAGAATTGCACAAACTTGTTAAATCATCTAAACCATCAACATGTGTATTAGCCTCTATTCCATATAAACTATTAAAAGATCTGCTTCCATAGTCATAGATCCTATTCTGACCATTATTAATTCATCATTGTCATTAGGATATATCCCCAAAAACTTCAAACTGACTGTAGTTAAGAAACCACATCTTGACTCCAAAGACTCTGTAAATTATAGACCAATCTCTAATCTCCCTTTTCTGTCAGAAATACTAGAAAAGGTAGTATCCTTACAAGTATATTCATTCTTAGAGAAAAATAGTATCTGTGAGGATTTCCAATCAGGATTTAGACCGTACCATAGTACTGACACAGCTCTCATTAGAGTTACAAATGACCTGCTTTTATCGTCTGATCATGGTTGTATATCGTTATTAGTGGTATTAGATCCTAGCGCAGCGTTCAACACTATCAATTACAACATTCTATTGAATAGATTAGAAAACTATGTTGGCATTAGTGGAAGCGCCTTAGCATGGTTTAAATCATATCTATCTGACTGCTATCAGCTTATAGCAGTAAATGAGGTGGCATCATATCATTCACAAGTGAAATATGGAGTACCTCAAGGCTCAGTACTAGGGTCATTTAATAACAAATTGTTCAATCTCATCACTATACATCATTGTACTTTATACTGTTCAGTGCTTTGATACAATCTGTTTTGTTAAAAGTGCTATATAAATAAAAGTGATTGATTTGCATAAACACAGCAATGATAGTATATTCACTTCATAGGTATGAGATCGAACAAGTGCTGAGGGAAAGCTGTGTGATTGGTGATTGGATGAGTAACAGTTGCAGGTGATTGATGGTAATTGATTGGTGAGTCTACTAATAAAAAACAGAAACTGCAATTGAATAGGATAATATAATGTTTCCTCAGAAAATTATTTGAATGGTCTTGTCAGCCATTATTACTGTAACCCATTTAAAACACAACAAGCAAAACTCATAATAACCACTAAAAGTTTTGTAATTTAATTCTTATTGACGATGTGCACAGGAAGTGTGTAGAAGAAGAGCAGTCAGTAATCAGTGGAGGGCTCCCCCTGGTGGACGGATGGGTGGTTGTAGCGGTTGTACCATCCGTTACAGATGTACAAGCACCAGACACTGACTGTAAACGTAAACTTCACAAAAACTACAAACTGGTTCTTCAGATCTGATTGGTTAATCACAATGTTGTTCCAGGGTCAACAAAGATGCTGATCATGGAACATGTCGAAATCAGGTTCTGCAAAATTCTGCTGAAGAGCTTAAGCATTAAAATAATTTCTAAATAATACATTTCATTTTAAATAAAATGTAATACATTTCCTTTTTTTTCTTTTAGAAATATTTAAGAAATTATTACACAACTAATTAATACCAGCAATAACAATGAATAAAGTCAGTCAAAGATCTGTTTATTCACATGGTTGTATTTTGTAAAACAAAAAATTATTTAATAAAAACTTACAATATTTATATACAAATATAAATACATTATATTGCAACAAAAACAAAGTAGTTTATTATAATTTCTGTATATTGCATACAGAGTTAAACTATGTGTAATTTAGGACTACGCAGGACTGCGTTGATGTAAGAGTGTGGCTGAACTAACGCCCTTCGTGCACGAGGCCTGTTTACATACAAGAAGTGATTTATTGTAACAATCACACTGCGTCAGTTCAGGTCAATATTGTACTTTAACTGTTCGTGCAATTCTAAGAGTTTGTGTTTTTTTTCTACAGGGCCACTACTGTATCATTGTTACTTCAATCAATCAATCAATCATTTTTATTTATATAGCGCTTTTAACAACACAGGTTGCATCAAAGCACTGTACAGTATAATGACAGGGATGTATAGTGACGAGAGTGACCAATTTCTTATTAAATGCAGAGACGGTCTCTGTAGTCAATTCAACGATAGTCACTAGAAGTTAAATGTCCCCAACCAAGCAAGCCAGAGGCGACAGCGGCAAGGAAACAAAACCCCATGCATACAGAATGGAGAAAAAAAAACCTTGGGAGAAACCAGACTCAGTTGGGGTCAGTTCTCCTCTGACCGGACGCCCAGCACTTAACTTCCAGTTCAATTTTAAACGCGGCTGTGTCAGGTAGTGTAAATGACTTAGTGTGTGCGTGTGCGTGTGTGTGTGTGCATCAGGATCTGGTGATCTGTCGACGGGCGCATCTAGGTGTTCTGGTCTCTGATGAACATAATCTCTGGGTGCTGATCCACCATCTAGTCTGGATACAAACTGTGAAAACAGATTGAGAAAGAAACAGGACTAATATTAGCGTAGATGCCATTCTTTTTACGATGTCACAAGTACATCGTATTGTAGGAGTAGTGTTCCCGGTTCCAGCAAATCTAAGTAATGCAGCCTAAAAATCCTTTAACGGATTTGAATAATAAAAGGTGTGTTGGTGTGTTATGTGTAGGCTAAGTTAAAAGATGTGTCTTTGATCTAGATTTAAACTGGCAGAGTGTGTCTGCTTCCCGAACAGAGTTAGGGAGATTGTTCCAGAGTTTAGGTGCTAGATAGGAAAAGATCTGCCGCCCGCAGTTGATTTTGATATTCTAGGTATTATTAAATGGCCAGAGTTTTGAGAACGCAGCGGACGTGCAGGACTATAATGTGATAAGAGCTCGCTCAAGTATTGAGGAGCTAAACCATTCAGGGCTTTATAGGTAATTAATAAGATTTTAAAATCTATTCGATGTTTGATAGGGAGCCAGTGCAGTGTTGACAGAACCGGGCTAATATGATCATACTTCCTAGTTCTAGTAAGGACTCTGGCTGCTGCGTTTTGGACTAGCTGAAGTTTGTTTATTAAGCGTGCAGAACAACCACCCAATAAAGCATTGCAATAATCTAACCTTGAGGTCATAAACGCATGAATTAATATTTCTGCATTAGAGGTCGAAAGCATAGGTCGTAATTTAGATATATTTTTAAGATGGAAAAACGCAGTTTTACAGATGCTAGAAACATGATTTTCAAAGGAAAGATTGCGGTCAAACAGCACACCTAGGTTCCTAACTGATGATGAAGAATTAACAGAGCAGCCATCAAGTGATAGGCTGTGTTCTAGATTATTATATGTGGGGTTTTTAGGTCCAATTATTAGCACCTCTGTTTTTTCAGAATTTAACATTAAGAAGTTACTCATCATCCAGCTTTTTATATCGACTATGCATTCTGTTAGATTCTCAATTTGGTGTGTATCACCAGGCTGCGCTGAAATATAGAGCTGAGTATCATCAGCATAGCAGTGAAAGCTAACACCATGACTCCTGATAATATCTCCCAGAGGTAACATGTAAAGGTTGAAAAGTAACGGTCCTAGCACTGAGCCTTGAGGAACTCCATATTTCACTTTTGATCGATATGATACCTCCTCATTTAATGCCACAAACTGATAGCGGTCAGATAGATATGATGTAAACCATGCTAAGGCGCTTCCTCTAATGCCAACATAGTTTTCTAGTCTATCCAAGAGAATGTTGTGATCGATAGTATCGAATGCTGCGCTAAGATCTAATAGCACTAATAACGAGATAAAACCACGATCAGATGATAGAAGCAGGTCATTAGTAACTCTAATGAGAGCAGTCTCAGTACTATGGTACGGTCTAAAACCTGATTGGAAATCCTCACAGACACCATTTTTTTCTAAAAAGGAATACAGTTGTGAGGATACTACCTTTTCTAGTATCTTTGAGAGAAAGGAGATTAGAGATTGGTCTGTAATTTACTAAGTCTTTGGGATCAAGATGTGGTTTCTTAATGAGAGGTTTAACTACAGCCAGTTTGAAGGTTTTGGGAACATATCCTAATGACAATGATGAATTAATAATGTTCAAAATAGGATCTATGACTTCTGGAAGCAGATCTTTTAATAGTTTAGATGGAATAGGGTCTAACATACATGTTGCTGGTTTAGATGATTTAACAAGTTTGTACAAGTCTTCTTCTCCTATAATAGAGAAAGAGTGTAATTTTTCCTCAGGGGTTCTAAAGCTCACTAACCGATGTGAAACTGTAGTTGACGGCTGCATAGTTACAATTTTATCTCTGATGGTATCAATCTTAGAAGTAAAGAAATTCATGAACTCATTGCAGCTATACTCTTGGGGCATATTAGCACCTGTTGATGCTTTATTTTTTGTTAATTTAGTCACTGTACTGAATAAATACCGGGGGTTGTGTTTGTTTTCTTCTAAAAGGGATGAAAAATAATCAGATCTTGCTATTTTTAATGCTTTTCTGTATGACAGCATACTCTCCCGCCAGGCAATACGAAATACTTCTAATTTGGTTTTTCTCCACCTGCGCTCCATTTTCCGGGCTGCTCTCTTTAGGGTGCGTGTGTTTTCATTATACCATGGAGTCAGATTGTTTTCTTTTATCTTTTTTAAGTGCAAAGGAGCAACTGTATCTAAAGTGCTAGAAAAAAGAGAGTGCATAGTTTCTGTTACATCATCAAGTTTTTGCGTCGTATTGGATGAGCTAAGGAATTGAGATAAGTCAGGAAGGTTATTTAGAAAGCTTTCTTTTGTGGTGGAAGTGATGGTTCTACCATACTTGTAATAAGGTGCAGAGTTTACAGGTTTAACTATACAGAGTTCACACAAGACTAGATAGTGATCTGAAATGTCATCACTTTGCTGCAGTACTTCAACCATTTTAACATCTATTCCATGTGACAGTACTTGTGTTTCAATATCTGAGTTTTCTTATTGCATGCAAGAAAAGACAACAAAATTGTACTTAAAAAATTATCTTTATTTTGATGTTGAATTATTTTGCTTTGGAAGCAGTGGATATACCAGCACTGTATTTTATTTTTTTATTCTGGTTGTTGTGGCTACAAGCCTAAAGAAAAGAAAAGAAACAGAAACTCCTAACAAGTTAAAAGAGGAATAAATAGGTATTGGTCCTGCATGTTCATTTCCTGTGACCACGTGTGTGTGTGTGTGTGTGTGTGTGTGTGTGTGTGTGTGTGTGTGTGTGTGTATATATAAAACCTTTGTGCCATCACTAACAACAATCCAGATGGGGCCAATTGTCACACAACCACACCATTGCACCAGAGTGGATAAAATAATGAAGCTAGAAGCGTGACAGAAGCAGACATTTGGTTCTAGGAAAAAACTCTTGTATTGAGTATTGATATTTTATATATCAATGACTTAAATAAAAGAAAAGAAGTTACAGTGATTATTATTATTATTATTTTGTCAGTAGTGCGCATCAATAATGCTGAATGAGTCTGGTTTTAATAATGAGAACACACATGCATTCAGTTGCACATTCTCCATTAGAGCATATAAATTAAGCTATTGATAAATGCTAATATGTTTACTTCAGATTTTGCAAGAAATGATGCAATCTGAGGATGTCTAAGTGTTGTCTCCAATCTCACTTTACTGTCATCCTTTTAACCAATGCATCAAAAAGTAGCTTGCTCATAAGCAGAAAATATTAATTATATAAGTTAGAGTATTTGTAAGTTATGACAGATGCAGCATTCTTGCATCAATGAAAGAAAGAGACAGATATATATATATATATATGAAACCAAATAAACTGCAAGCGTTGCAGCATTTTTTTTCATAAGCATCATGTGTGCTTATTATGCCAATGATTAGCGTACATTATATTTAGCATTGGAAATTAAATTCTCCATCACACAATCATCAGAAATGTTGATGTTAGCTGATAGCCTGATATTTAAACATGGAAATGAGCATGACCCCATCTGGCCTGCTTAAGTATTCGGCAAGCTGCAAATACAAGGCACGATCAAGCTCAGGAAGTGACTGTAGATACGACTGGTCCTGGCGCACACTAGCACATTCGCTTTTGACAGTGAAAACATGGCTAATGGGACATTGCAGAGGTTTTTCCAATTACATGTTTTTTTGTATTTTGTTTAGGCTTAAACAAAATAATATAGCATTTAGGTGCAAATATGCAGAATAGTAAACCAAAGCTTGAGGCTAGTATGGCAAATATCTCAACAGCTACAGTAAATTTTCCAGGTGAACTGACATATGCTGGTATAAATGTAATCCATACAGCACAGAATATCAGCATACTGAATGTGATGAATTTGGCTTCATTGAAGTTATCAGGCAGTGTGCGAGCTAGAAAAGCTAGAATGAAGCACAAGAAAGCCAATAGGCCAATATAACCCAGCACCGCCCAGAAACCTACAGTAGAACCCAGACTACACTCAATGATGACTTTTTCTTTGTAATATTTCATATTTTTGTGGGGAAATGGAGGTGATATTGTTAGCCAAAGCATACAGATAAGAACCTGTATAAGTGTAAAGACAAAAACACTAAGTCGTTGTTGTACAGGCCCAAACCATTTCATAACATTACTTCCTGGAAGTGTAGCCTTGAAGGCCATTAACACCACTATTGTTTTCCCCAAAACACAGGAGATACAGAGAACAAAAGTGATCCCAAATGCTGTGTGACGCAACATACAGGACCACTCAGTGGGCCGACCAATGAAAGTAAGTGAACAGAGAAAACACAGAGTCAATGAAAAGAGCAGCAGGAAGCTCAGCTCTGAGTTGTTGGCTTTTACTATAGGGGTGTCCTTTTTGCTGTAAAACAGGAAGGCCACCAGCACAGTTAATCCTGCTCCAAAAAGTGAGAAAAAGACTAGAACTATACCCATAACTTCTGTGAATGACAGAAACTCTACAGCCTTTAAAACACATTTATTTTTTTCAGCATTAGACCAGTATTCACCTGGACACAGCTTGCAGTTATTTGAATCTGGAAAGAAAGTTATGATCACTACAGTTAGAGACAAAAGGAAATGTTTGTCCTTTATTAACTCCTTTGAAAAGAAACTGCATCCTTAACAGTAAAAAGAGAAACCAAAAAGAGCAACTAACTAATTTGTAACTTTGTAACAATAATATGAGCTGTAGATTACCTGTCTCATTACTGATTTCTCCTTCTGCACATGGAATACAGTCATAACAGCAGACAGGTCGACCTTTCTGTGCAGCCTTCCTAGTTCCTGGAGGACAGCTCTCACTGCACACAGACCTTGGCTTCTACACGTGCAAGTATGGTTAAATGAAGAAACATGCATTTAAATAAACAAAGAGTTTGTCTTTATGCTAATTTTTCTTAATGTTGTTCTTTTGTTAATGTATTTTTAGAGAGAACATTATTCCTGCCCAACAGTAATTGAAATAATTCACAATTGCTATCACAAAGGGTTTTTTTTTAAACGATAAAGTTTTTTGGTGGTAGATATGTCCTGTTTCTTTAAACTCTGAATAGAAGAATAGGATCAAAGCTTAGAAAAGAGGCAACATTTTTTATTTAATTTTTTTTTTTTACATCAGATTTACCTGCATACTATGGTATCATTAGCTATGTTTCCATCCAAAGATTAAAATTAAACTCATGCGCAAAACTGGAATATCACATAAAACATTTGAGAATAATTTCCATCCAACGAGTCAAAGAGAACAAAATCGTCACTTCCTGGTAATCTGGCATTAAATATCACTAAGAAGTCTAGGAGAAGCTACTAAATATAATAATTTTCATATTACTTATGCCTCAGAGCAGACAAAATGCGGCCACTAGATTTAGAGGTGAATACCAGCTGTGTAAATGCAGATGTGTAAGACTGTAATTAAACAGAAATACTTTGAAGACCGATTTTGGTCAGGCATTTTAGAAATGACTATAACAATATAAAGATACTGTTTAGATCGGTCCACTGGTTAGTTTTTTTTTAAAGATAATTTAAAAAATGTAAATAATAATTTAAAAAATAACCTTCAGATTTCCTCCAGCCCAGATTATGTTTTCAGTGTTGAGCACAAAGCTCAGGTTAGGAGGAAGTGAGGCGTCATAGTAACCCACTGCTTTAAACTGGAATGATCCATCTGAATCCTGTTGCCAGTTCACAACTTCATAATGGGCAATTGTGGCACCAGTGCTGTCAAACCACACACGATCTCCAAACTTTACAGTGAAGTTGGTTGTTTTCAGTGCTTCGACCACCTAATGCATAAACAAACAGAAAGACAAAAAATATATAACCAATTAAAAAGAACTGTTCTTAACTCATTTTACAAAAAAAATTAAAACAACAGCAGCAAAAAAACATCTATTAAGTGCTTTCTCTTAATCTGTCTTCTGTTTGCTTTCTCTTTTACCTGCTGCGGTTCTATTGCAAGGCTTTTATCACAACTTTCTTCATGCGTGCACTTGAGTAGATTGTGTAGTGAATGAGCCACAGCATAAACTGCTTTGTAGACATGACTTGAATATCTGTGTTCAGGCACATCATCATTATAGTTTTTCAGATCAAATAGATCCTGATATCTCCTGCAGCTTACTGCATATTGAGAAACATTTCCCTCAATATGCGAGCATGGGAAAGCTGTGTCCCAGAATGCTTTTATAACATAATCTGAAAAACCCTCAAAATTTATTTTTCGCAGTGCAAACCCCAGTGACCCCCCAAGCACCCGAAAACTGTTTGAAGTTATATAATTCTTTGAGGTTATCCATCCCTCTACTCCGATTATTTGGAAGCCTGTAAGATTCTGAACAGTCAGCTGTTCAATTAATAAGCCCATCTCAATGAATGAAACAAATGCAACAATTACTTTTGCTGTGCTTTTTTTTATTGTATCTACTACTTTTTTAAGTTTCTCTGGCTCTGTTCGGTAGAACTTCACAGAGTACTCCACGCAAATCCCCTCTTTCTGTGCTGTGTTCAGAAATATGGCCATTCCATAGTTTCCATAGTCATTGTCACTGTTCACAGCTCCAACCCAAGACCAGCCTAAGTGCTTGACAATGTATGCAAGTGCTCTGCCTTGGTGGTAATCACTAGAAATAGTCCTGAAGAATGACGGGAAATCTTTCCTGTTGCTGAGACATTCACATGAGGCTGAGTGACTTATCTGAGAGAGAAGGAAAGAGAGAGAGAAAGAGAGAGAGAGAGAGAGAGAGAGAGGAGAAACAAAGAGCAAACAATTAAAACTTTCATCAATATGGTGATTTTGTCAAAAATTTTTGTTATTACTCTTTACCACTGGAATTTTAAAAGGTCCTGTTGTTCTGGACAGAATCACTGTGGCAGACGACTCTGTTTCTCCTATGATAGCATGTATAGAAGACTGTCCATTGCACGTCTCCCCTAATGAAAATTTTGGACCATTCATCAATCCCATAGTTGCACTCATAGAAGACAGTCTTGAACCACAGGTATCATAAATTTGGTAACCAATAGAAACATTTGGGAGTAAATCTTCACTTCTGTTAATCTCCTCAATGGCAAAGATCATTATCTGAGCCAGCCGAAAATCTCTTAGATTCACACTATGAAAATAAACATATTGCTAATATAAAACATGACATGAAAAAGTAAAACACAGTGTTTGCATTCTTGTAAAGCAATGCAAATAAACACACACACAGATGTTTTAATTTTAAACACCTGTCTATGTTCTCTGATTTTATATTTATGAAAGTGTAGAATGTAACAAACCTGGAGCATGATAGAGGTTGAGGTTTTTGTTTAAATGCAAATGATGGTAATGTTTCTTTACTGTGGATTGCAAAAATTCCTCCAATAGTTACATCTCCGTCTTTGGAAAGTAGTGGGTATTTAGGTTCTCCCATCATTCGGCAAAGTGTGTTTTCCACATTTGTCTGAAGGTGATGGAAAAGAAGGAGTGTGTAAAGAAAGAGAAACATTCTAAAGACTGAGCTCCTTACTGAAAATGCAACTGACCTGACACCATATTTGCACTTTTATAGACTGACTTAATATGGGTGAATGAATTGGAACATCATAATCTGATAGATTCTCTTGTGCTTTCTCTCTCTCTCTTTCACTCCACTGAACCTACACTCACCCAGACACCGACTCTGTACACCCACTCCTAGCATGTGTATTATTATAATTAATTAATTAATTTATTTGTATAAAAGTTATTTTGAGAACATAAGTTTAAATCTACATGGTGCTACTGGCATCAACAGCTTTTTTAAAACTGAGCAGAGAGAACATTAAAATAGTCAGTAAGACATGATGCTCTGTCGAGACATATTTTATTGGTGGTGGATGTGGGAGCATACAGTGCCTTGTGAAAATATTCGGCCCCCTTGAACTTTGTGACCTTTTGCCACATTTCAGGCTTCAAACATAAAGCTATAAGACTGTAAGGGAGCTAGGAGCCTAGGGGGAGCCAACAGGTGTACGAGCCGATGTGGAGTCCGGGACTCGGAGGTGGGACGGTGAGGCGAGGGATCCTTCACCCACGATGGCGATGGAGACCGGCAGACCCGTGGCGAGCACCAGATGGTGAGCTGAGGATGAGCACAGGGGCTGCTGGGAACCATCGACAGCGTGTGGCAAGGGTGGGAGGGTGTTAAAACTTGAGGCGGCGCATGAGGCGCGGGCACTGGAGGGGGCGGACGTGGCGCGGGCACTGGAGGGAGTGCACGTGGCATGGGCACTGGACAGAGCGCTTGGGGAAGAGTCTCAGGGGGCGCTCCTGAGACAGGTATTCAGGATGGCTGGACGGAACAGGCTGGAAAACAAGACGGCTGGACCGGACCAGCGGGCAAACAGAACAGCTGGACAGGAACAGGAACTCTGGGTACAGGTGAGGCGCCCAGTCTAAGTCCAAATCCACATCGTCCAGCTCCTCTTGTAGATCCAGCAGCCCCAGGTGGATAATCAGCTCATCCTCAGCCGTTGTGCAGTGGGCGGAGCTCCACTCCGCACTCTCGTTGCACACGGCTGTCTCCTCCGTGGCGAGCTCTGTTGCCGGCTCACGCACCTGGTCTGTCGTAGTCGGCTTGGGTCTGGTTAAGCTCCACGGCTCTGTCGCTCTCTTCGGCGATGGTTCCGTGGTCGTGCCAGACTCCGCGACAGCGCCATCGGTGGGCTCAGGCTTGAGCTCTACGACGTGGGGAGATGATGGGCTCTGGATCTGGAGTGGCCACTCTCGAGGGCCGTCCCCGAACAGCTTCACTCGTGTGGAGTTGTCGAGTCCTCGGAAGTAAAGTGAGCACAGGAAGCTGTCCGGGTAGTGCGAGTCGTTCGCGAGGGCGAGGAAGTCCTTTGTATAGCCCTCGAGAGAGCGATCCTCCTGATGAGGAAATTTGGGTCATCATAAGGGGAATCCATGACAAAAAAAAAAAGGGGGAAATACGCCGCTATTTACTTTTTGGTCCGATCGTACTGTCACGTTGTGAAGGAGCAGACGACAAGTAAAATAAACTTAAACAGATTTAATTCTTTTAAACGGGCAAAATAAACATATACAAACAGGTAGCCAGGCAGGCAGGCAGAACATAAACCACATAAGGACCTCGACGATCGGACAAAACTGAATACAAACACACAGGACTATATACACAAGGAAATTAACTAAATTAACAGGAAACAGTTGAAGACAATTATACTATAAACACGAAGGGAAGGTAGGGCACAGAGAGCACGTGGCACGAGACAAAAACAATAACAAAGCCCTTCGGTGGTTTGAGTCCTACCTCTCTGGTAGGTCTTTCAGGGTATCATGGAGGGGTGATGTCTCAGAGTCTCATCACCTCACTACTGGAGTGCCTCAGGGCTCAGTACTTGGGCCACTGCTTTTTTCCATCTACATGACATCACTGGGTTCTGTCATTCTGAAGCATGGCTTCTCTTATCACTGCTACGCTGACGACACTCAACTCCATCTCTCCTTTCAACCAGACGATCTACTGTTTCTGCACATATTTCTGCGTGCCTAAACGACATCTCAGTCTGGATGAAGGATCATCACCTGCAGTTAAACCTCACAAAAACAGAGCTCCTCGTTTTTTCCGCCAATCCCAACATACAGCACAAACTATCTTTTCAGCTAGGCTCGGCTACTGTATCCTCGTCTAGGTCAGCTAGGAACCTTGGAGTGATCATTGACGACCAGCTAACTTTCACTGAGCACATTTCAAAAACTGCTCGATCTTGTAGGTTTGTGCTGTACAACATCAGGAAAATCAGACGCTACTTATCAGAACACGCTACACAGATCCTCGACCAGGCACTAGTCCTGAGTAGACTGGATTACTGCAACGCCCTCCTTGCTGGCCTCCCAGCCTCTACAACCAGACCTCTTCAGATGGTCCAGAATGCAGCGGCAAGGGTGGTCTTCAACGAACCAAGGAGGGCCCACGTCACACCCCTCTTCATTAGTTTACACTGGCTTCCTATAGATGCCCACATCAAATTCAAATCCCTGATGCTGGCCTACAGGACAATCACAGGCTCCGCTCCCTCGTACTTACACTCACTAATTGAATCATATGTTCCCTCTAGGTGCCTACGCTCTGCAAACGAAAGGCGTCTTGCAGTGCCTTCACAAAAAGGTGCAAAATCACTCTTGCGCACCTTCACCTGGTCTGTTCCTCGCTGGTGGAACGATCTGCCCGTTGCCACTAGGGCAGCAGAGTCACTAGCAATCTTCAAAAACCAACTCAAAACTCATCTTTTTTGTTTGCACTTGACCCAACATTGATAGCACTCTCTTCTTCTCCTGCTCCTTCCTATCCTTTTCTTGTTTAAAAAAAAAAAAAAAAAAAAAAAAAAAGACTTGTGTCTTGCGTTAGGTAAGACAAGACCCCACTCAAGAGCACTTATGCACTACTGCCCTTTTGCTGATATTAATTTGCTTCTATATTTGCTTCTATATGCCTACGTCATTTGTACGTCGCTTTGGATAAAGGCGTCTGCTAAATGACTAAATGTAAATGTAAAATGTACACAAAGAGTCCAGAGACGTGACAGTAAACAATCTGCTGTGTCATCTGCAGATTTCAACTAAAGCTCTATCATGCAAAGCCATATGTGAACATGGTCCAGAAGTGCCGTCAGGTCCTGTGGATCAAAGCGGACCATTTTCCCATGTACTCGTGCACTTTAGACTTTAGCATACATATAATTTAATTTATTTTGGTGATGCAAATAAGAATTCTGTTAAATTCAGAAATAATTTAATTATGTTGATTTACCATCAGTGTTCTTTTAAGCTTTCTATTCATGAAAGAATTTTAAGCAGCAAAACTGTTTCAACTGTTGATAATAAATCAATAACATATATTAGAATGATTTCTGAAGGATCGTATGACTCTGAAAACTGGAGTAAAAGCAGATGAAAATTCAGATTTGCTGAACTGAATTAAAATATTATTTTAATTACAGGTGTTGGTCATATAATTAGAATAGTTGATTTAAAAAGTTGATTTATTTCACTAATTCCATTCAAAAAGTGAAACTCGTATGCTCGTATTCATTCATTACAGACAGACTGATATATTTTAAATGTTTATTTCTTTTAATGTTGATGATTATAACTGACAACTAATGAAAACCCCAAATTTAGTATTGTGAAAAGGTTTAATATTGAAGACACCTGGTGCCACACTCTAATCAGCTCATTAACTCAAAACACCTGCAAAGGCCTTTGAATGATCTCTTAGTCTAGTTCTGTATGCTACACAATCGTGGGGAAGACTGCTGACTTGACAGTTGTCCAAAAGACGACCACTGACACCTTGCACAAGGAGGGCAACACACAAAAGGTCATTGCAAAAGAGGCTGTCTGTTCACAGAGCTCTGTGTCCAAGTACATTAATAGAGTGGCAAAGGGAATGAAAAGATGTGGCTGAGTGACTCCACGCCACGCCGCATTGCTGTAGTAATTCAGGCAAAAGGAGCCTCAACTAAATATTGAGTACTGTACATGCTCATACTTTTCATGTTCATGTTTTATGTGTCTAGGCAAAGGCATTCCTCAGAACAGTCAGAACAGCTGTGCAGAGCTAACACAAGTTTAGTGGGTGTTCATTTCATACTTTTTGACAGCTATTTAATATAGGCCTATACAATATACATTGCATTTAATGAGTAAGGTACATGTACAACAAACTGGTAATGTCATAGTGGTACAGTATACTTTAATTGAATGTAGAACCTCAGACTAATAAAAGCTTTTCATAGCTAGCAAACAATAGCCTTTACAGATTTGTTTTCATTTGAATGTAAATTCAAAGCCATGTCTTTGACACTCTTTATGTTATTAAGCTTTTCGGTTACAATTCTGAGTAAGAACCCCTTTAGACAACAGTGTGTGCAGCAGGGAGCTAAACAAATCATTCAGACTGATTCATTAACCAGTTCACTGGTTTGCCAAAGGTTTGATCCAGCCTTTGAACAGACTTGACTAAAAAGAATGAATCATTCGCAAATGGACATTGCTCATTGCCCTGAGAAAAATAGTTTGTGCACTTAGAATAAATTGAAGCATTTTTAGCACTTAGTATTGCATGAAGATACAATAAGAGAGTTGCCCACAGTATATTAAAAGTATAAAAAATGTATTTGAGTAAAAGTACCCATCTTTAAAAATAAAGTTAAGTTACACCAAAAAATGTTCAAGTAAACCACATCTGTTTATAAAATTTACTGCATAAAATTTGTACATACATATTCATACAAGTGTATTTAATCAGTGTGTGTGTGTGTGCTGGTTTTTGTGGTTTACAGGGACAAAAATTTGTATAATAACATTGTTATGACAGAGGTATTACAATTCAAAGATGGTTTATGAGTACACTGCCAATGTCCTTGTAATTCAAAAGGGTTAAAAAACATACTAAATGTTTTTGAAAATCTAAAGATGCAAATAAAAATTTCCTGTTAGGGGTAAATTTGAGTATAGGGTTGGTGTAGTTTATATATATAAAAAAAAAAGAATAAAGAAAAAAAACCTTTATGCCTCTGGTAGAGTCCCCATAAAACACAAAAACCAAAAACTTGGTGTAAAGTTGGTCAATATAACAAAAAAAATTTAATTCAACATAAATTAAAATTAAAAATATATATTAAGTATTAACATATGTTTTTACCATCATATGTTTCTTAGTATTTTGATCAGGCTTAAGCAGGATGATATAACATTTAGGCGCAAATATGCAGAATAGTAAACCAAAGCTTGAGGCTAAAATGGCAAATATCTCTACAGCTACAGTAAGTTTTCCAGGAGAGCTGACATAAGCTGGAATAAATGTGATCCATACAGCACAGAATATGAGCATACTGAATGTAATGAATTTAGCTTCATTGAAGTTATCAGGCAGTGTGCGAGCTAGAAAAGCCAGAATGAAACACAAGACAGCCAATAGGCCAATATAACCCAGCACAGCCCAGAAACCTATAGTTGAACCTAGACTGCACTCAAGAATTATCTTCTCTTTAAAGTATTTCATATTTTTGTAGGGAAATGGAGGTGAAATTGTTAGCCAAAGCACACATATAAGAACCTGTATAAGTGTAAAGGCACAAACACTTAGTCGTTGTTGTGCAGGTCCAAACCATTTCATGACATTATTTCCTGGAAGTGTAGCCTTGAAGGCCATTAACACCACTATTGTTTTACCCAGAACACAGGAGATACAAAGAACAAAAGTGATCCCAAATGCTGTGTGACGCAACATACAGGACCACTCATTGGGCTGACCAATGAAAGTAAGAGAACAGAGAAAACAAAGAGTTAATGAGAAGAGCAACAAGAAGCTCAGTTCTGAGTTGTTGGCTTTTACTATGGGGGTGTCCCTAGATCTGTAAAACAGGAAGGCCACCAGCACAGTTAATCCTGCTCCAAAGAGTGAGAAAAAGACTAGCACTATTCCCATAACTTCTGTGAATGACAGAAACTCTACAGCCTTTAGCACACATTTATTTCTCTCAGCATTAGACCAGTATTCCCCTGGACACTGCTTGCAGTTATTTGAATCTGGAAAGGAAATTGCAATCACTAGTTGAAAAAAAAAAGTAAACATTAATGAGATTAACTGTCAGGTAGGCTATGAGAGTACCTGTCTCATTACTGATTTCTCCTTCTGCACATGGAATACAGTCATAACAGCAGACAGGTCTTCCTTTTTGTGCAGCTTTCCTAGTTCCTGGAAGACAGCTTTCACTGCACACAGACCTTGGCTTCTACATGAAAAAAAATACAGAAATGTATAGACTGGAGAATGTTACGTGTATTAGACATTTGTCAGTATTGTGTAGTACAGAATAGTGTATAATTAGAGCATGTAGTGTGTGTCTATCTATCTATCTATCTATCTATCTATCTATCTATCTATCTATCTATCTATCTATCTGTCTATCTGTCTGTCTGGCTGTCTGTCTGTCTGTCTATCTAATCTGTGTAATTTTTTATTATTTGTGTGCATACATTTTAGTAATAAAGTATACAATTGTTAGAGTATTGTTATAGGAATTTGCACCCTTCCTCAGTATTTAACTGATATACATTTATCAATTTTCTCATTCAAGAACACTGTTCCTTTTTCCACCAAATAAAACCTTATTTGCCACTATATTACTTTGCTGGAAATGTCATTCTGAAAATGCACCACATTAGAGAGAGTGTTTGTATCCCAGTTGTTTTCTGTATTTATCACAGTGTTGACAGATATTACTCAATGTTACTTCTTTCAGACCAACCTGCATTTAAAATGGTGAACCACATTTTCTTTGCTTTTTTTTTTTTAACTTCAGGACATTTATAAAGGTCAGTGCAAGTAGATGCCCTTAAAACAAAGCCATTTACAAACAATGTATTTACCTGCAGCTGTCCTTTAGTCCATATTATGTTTTCAGTCTTCAGCACAAAGCGCTGGTCAGGGGGAAGTGAGGCATCATAGTATCCCACAGATTTAAATTGTAATGATCCATCTGACTCCTGTTGCCAGTTCACAACTTCATAGTGGGCTACTGCGGCACCAGTGCTGTCAAACCACACACGATCTCCAAACTTTACAGTGAAATTTACTTTTTTCAGTGCCTCAACCACCTAATAAAAAAGACAATTCTGGCACATTATCATTGACATCTTTGTTCACCAAAATTCAGTAATACCCCTTTCTCTTCCTTTCTGTTAATCTGTCTTTTATCTTTTACCTGCTGTGGTTGTATTGTCAAGCCTTTCTCACAACCTTCTTTTTCTTTGCACTTTAGCAGATTGTGTAGGGAATGAGCCACAGCATAAACTGCTTTGTAGACATGGCTTGAATATCTTTGTTCAGGCACATCTTCATTATAATTTTTCAGTTCAAGTAGATCTTGGTATCTGCTGCAATTTACTGCATATTGAGAATAATTCCTGTGAATTAGTGAGCATGGAAAAGCTGTGTCCCAAAATGCTTTTACAACATAATTGGAAAACCCTTCCAAGTCAATTTTTCTTAATGCAAACCCTAATGACCCTCCCATCACCTGAAAACTTTTTGGAGTGATTAAACTCTTTGATGTTATCCATCCTTCCACTCCAACTATTTGTAGGCCAGTAATATTTTGAATACTTAACTGATCAATAAGTAAACCCATCTCAATAAAGGAAACAAATGCAACAACTACTTTTGCTGTGCTTTTTTTTATTGTATCTACCACTTTTTTTAGTTTTTCTGTCTCTGTTCGATAGAATTTCTCTGAGTACTCTACACAAATCCCCTCTTTCTGTGCTGTGTTCAGAAATATGGCCATTCCATAGTTTCCATAATCATTGTCACTGTTCACAGCTCCAACCCAAGACCAGCCTAAGTGCTTGACAATGTATGCAAGTGCTCTGCTCTGGTGGTAGTCACTAGAAATAGTCCTGAAGAATGAGGGGTGATCTTTCCTATTACTGAGACATTCACATGAAGCTGTGTGACTTATCTGGAAAAAAAATCAATAAATTAGTATATCAATATGACATCAATACCATTATGTCAGATTTTGGTTTTACTACTTTTTTTACCACTGGGATTTTAAAAGGTCCTGTAGTTCTGGACAGAATCACTGTGGCAGAAGACTCTGTTTCTCCAATAATAGCATGTATTGAAGACTGTCCATTGCACGTCTCCCCAGCTGCAAACTCCGGACCATTCATCAATCCCATAGTTGCACTCATAGAAGACATTCTTGAACTACAGGTATCATATATTCGGTAACCAATAGAAACATTTGGAAGCAACATTTCACTTCTATTAATCTCTTCAATTGCAAAGATCATCATTTGAGCCAGGCGAAAATCTGGTAGATTCACACTGTTAAAACATTTAATCAGTATGAAAAACAACAACAAATAAATAGATAAATATAGCAGAAGGATATATTTCCATTAAAAAAATAAATAAAATCACATACTTATGCTTTAAAAGACAATTATTTTCCAAATACATTGTAATAAAAATTAACTTATATATATATGATTCATTACATTGTGGTACATAAATTACCACCTTATGCATATTATCTTCTTATCATTTACAAAGTAACAAACCTGGAGCATGATAAAGGCTGAGGTTTTTGTGCAAACTCAAATAAAGGTAATGTTTCTTTACTATGCATTGCAAAAATTCCTCCAATTGTTGCTTCACCATCCTTGGAAAGTAGCGGGTACTTTGGATCTCCCATCATTTGACATAGTGTGTTTTCTGCCATTGTATAAAAGTAATTGTAAAGTGTGAGCGTGCAAAGTAAGAGAAGCATCCCTAGGATTGTTCAAATGTGACTGACGAATACAAGTGATCTGACAAATTATAAATACACACACACACACACACACACACACACACACATATATATATATATATATATATATATATATATATATATATATATATATATATATATATATATATAATATATATACATATATATATATATATATATATATATATATATATATATATATATAAATATATACATACATACGTGTGTGTGTGTGTGTGTGTGTGTGTGTTATGGATGACTGACGTAATGTGATTTCATAGGGCAGGGCGTGAGTCAGTACAATCAGGAAAGCAATAGGGTCAGTCGAAAACTGAAAGTGTAAGTTACTGCAACCTATCATGTCTTCAGGCACTTTTAATAAAAAAGAAGTTCATTGTACATGAAAGTGCTTTGCAGTGGTTACAAATATCTACTTATGACCGAAAATACTTCCATTGACTTCTAATCATATGCATGTGAATGTGGGAGTCTGGAAACTCAAGCTTGTGTGCATTTCACTGTGTACCAAAGTTAAATCAATCAATCAATCACTTTTTTTATATAGAGCTTTTAACAATACAGATTGTATTGTTAAAGCACTAAACAGTATCAAAAATCGAAGAATAGAGTGGTGGTAATGTATAATGACAAAATTAAACGCTTAATGTTTTATTAAATGCAGAGACAGTCTGTGTAATCAGTCAGTAATAATCCCTAGAGATAAAGTGTTTTCAACTAAGACAGAAGTAACAGCAGCAAGTATTCTGCTGAACTCTCATTTGTAGCACAAGAAGTCTTATGACCAACAGAAAAATTATATATTATGGATTTAGTTAACACAATCTTTAAAGCTGCAGACTTGCATTGTAAAAAAAAGTGGAGTAGACTGCATTTTCATAGATTTTTCATTTCCTATTTGTATAACACTCAAAGTTCCATTTATAAAAGTTTTCATATATGAATAATAATATAATATAATAACTCGTTTACAAAAGAATTATAAATGTGATTATAAAATGTAATTTTGATGCACTACCTGGCAAATTGTGAGCCATTTTTTACTTACATGTTTTAAATGCTTAACAAATATATGTACATATTAATACTTATTTAACTGTGAGTTATTTATTAATTAATTATAAATATTACTAACTGTATACAGGCCACCGGATCACCACATAGATTTCATTAAAGAATTTGCTGATTTTCTGAGTAAGTACTGGCTGCAGATCTTTACCCATTTATTCAAAAATGTTCAAAGATATGAAAATATCCAAATGATGTGTCATTAGTAACCTATATTACATTATTACCTATAACATTATCTACAGAATCATGTGCTAGTGATAAATCCCGTCATGTTTGCACTGGCTACTGTATACAGGCCACCAGGGCACAGCACAGATTTCATTAAAGAATTTGTTGATTTTCTAACTGAGTTAGTACTGGCCACAGATAAAGTCTTAATTGTTGGCGATTTTAATATCCATGTTGATAATGAAAAAGACTCATTAGGATCAGCTTTCGTAGACATTCTGAACTCCATTGGGGTTAGACAACACATCTCTGGACCTACTCATTGTCGAAATCATACTCTAGATCTAATACTGTCACATGGAATGGATGTTAAAATGGTTGAAGTACTGCAGCAAAGTGATGACATTTCAGATCACTATCTAGTCTTGTGTGAACTCTGTATAGTTAAACCTGTGAACTCTGCACCTTATTACAAGTATGGTAGAACCATCACTTCCACCACAAAAGAAAGCTTTCTAAGTAATCTTCCTGACTTATCTCAATTCCTTAGCACATCCAATACGATGCAAAAACTTGATGATATAACAGAAACTATGCACTCTCTTTTTTCTAGCACTTTAGATACAGTTGCTCCTTTGCACTTAAAAAAGATAAAATAAAACAATCTGACTCCATGGTATAATGACAACACACACACCCTAAAGAGAGCAGCCCGTAAAATGGAGAAAAAACTAAATTAGTATTTAAAGTATTTCGTATTGCCTGGCAGGAGAGTATCCTGTCATACAGAAAAGCATTAAACATTGCAAGATCTGATTATTTTTCATCCCTTTTAGAAGAAAATAAACACAACCCCCGGTATTTATTCAGTACAGTAACTAAATTAACAAAAAATAAAACGTCAACAGGTGCTAATATTCCCCAAGAGTATAGCTGCAAGGAGTTCATGAATTTCTTTACTTCTAAGATTGATACCATCAGAGATAAAATTGTAATTATGCAGCCATCAACTACAGTTTCACATCAGATAGTGAGCTTTAGATCCCCTGAGGAAAAATTACACTCTTTCTCCACTATAGGAGAAGAAGACTTGTACAAACTTGTTAAATCATCTAAACCAGCAACATGTATGTTAGACCCTATTCCATCTAAACAAATTAAAAGATTTGCTTCCAGAAGTCATAGATCCTATTTTGAACATTATTAATTGTGGCTCTTGTGGCACTTTTTAACTCTGCAGTTCTGTAAATCTCGTCTCGTCCGCTTAGCTCTCCGATGACAGCTCCTTCACATTAGAATATCAACTTCAGAAATCACGATTTTTGTAATATCTGATAATTTCTTTCTAATTAAGGTCACTTACAAAGAAGGATTAGGAGATCGCTTCTTGTAGCTGCCTCTTCCCACTCTTAAGAGAATCAAGAATTTTCTCTCTGACGTGCTCTACCAAGAAAAGATAGGCGGGGCTTGACTCACTGCTGCCACTAATTCTTAAAGAGACCATCGCTATTTTTCATCAGCGATGGCAATTACTCCTTATTTAAATCCATATTAACGGCAGTTAATACGGGTTACACAATCGCTCTGCCAGTCATATCTCTTTAACCTGGCTCACACATAACACAATAATACACTTCTGTTATTAAAATCTATCAAAGCATTGTTAGGCTGCAATAATCAGATCAGTCGGAACCAGGAACACTTCTACAATGTAAGAATGGCATCTACAGTATGCTAATATTAGTCTGTTTCTTACATTTTCTGTTTCTCAGTTCGTATTCAGACCAAATGGTGTGTCAGCAGCAAGAGATGACGTTCATCTGAGACCAGAACACTTAGATAAGCCCTGTGGGCAGATCACCTGGAATCAGATGCCAACACACACACACACACTATTAGTCTTTTGCACAATCTTACATAGCTGTGCTCAAAGTTGAACTGGAAATTAAATGCTGGCCAGAGAAGATCTGGCTCCAACTGAGAATGATTTCTCTCTTTGGGCGGTTGGGTATAGGTAATAGACAGTTTCCCAGCTGGCAGATGATGGAGACTCTTAGCCATGGCACACTCCTTACATCCCTGTACGTACCTTCTCATAAGTCCATCTCAGGCCACCAGAAGCACTCTGATAGCAGCGAGGGGGAGGCACTGGCTTCTCAGGTTTGAGGAAGAGTTGGTATTCACATAGTTTTTGAAGGACGCAACATGGTGGCGATGTTCTGCCTTACTCCGGGAGTATATTAGGATGTCGTCGATGTAAACCAATGTATTTAAATTCTGATGAAGTTGTATGCACTGCGGAAGTGCAACTTGGTCAACTCACCTGGAACAAGGTCTATGGCACAGTCCCATGGCCAATATGGTGGTAATAGAGCAGCTCTCTTGGGGCAGAACACATCACTGATGTAAGATTTTAATCTGAATATAAATATGAATTAGCTTTTTAATTAATATTTGGGGAAATTGAATATTGATAATTCGAGTTGGTTTCATGAAATGTGTAGAATAGACTTTATTGGCTAATCCATCCAGCGTTTACTACAATTAAAGGTATTTTACCAATTTAGTTTATTTTGGCATCAGCAAAATAACCACAAATTGGTATCGACTTCATTTATCTGAATTAATTCTTAATTAGTAGATCTGTGCGGAGTTTGACTTTGAAATGCACAACACACATGACAAAAATTAAATAGAAGGTGTGTAAGCTAAGAATGAACACACACACACACACACACACACATTCACACACACATACAATTTGGCATTTCTGCCGACGTAGCTGTTGGGTTCTCCTCTTCTGATTGGATCATCATCACAGCCATAGAGGTGCTCTCCAGACAGCAAGGTGCCGCAATAGGTGCTCGATCAGTTTTATGGCTTGGGAACAGTTCTAGGAGGAGACATGATGGATTCCTCTGAAAAGTGGTTAATTTTGTAGCTTGTGTGTTTGTTCACCAAGGTCATACACTGAAGTGGAAATAACACAGAGGGATATTGTCACTGTCATTGTTACTTCGCGTGTGTCGTGTGTTCTCATTTCAACCAGACGATCCCACTGTTTCTGCACGAATTTCCGCGTGCCTAAACGACATCTCCGTCTGGATGAAGGATCATCACCTGCAGCTGAACCTTGCAAAAACAGAGATGCTCGTTTTCTCGGCCGATCCCACCATACAACACAACCTATCCATTCACCTAGGCTCGGCTACTGTATCCTCGTCTAGGTCAGCTAGGAACCTTGGAATGATCATTGACGACCAACTAACTTTCACTGAGTACATTTCAAAAACTGCTCGATCTTGTAGGTTTGTGCTGTACAACATCAGGAAAATCAGACCGTACTTATCAGAACACGCTACACAGATCCTCGTCCAGGCACTAGTCCTGAGCAGACTCGACTACTGCAACACCCTCCTTGCTGGCCTCCCAGCCTCTACAACCAGACCTCTTTAGATGGTCCAGAATGCAGCGGCAAGGGTGGTCTTCAACCAACCAAGGAGGGCCCATGTCACGCTCCTCTTCATTAGTTTACACTGGCTTCCTATAGCTGCCCACATCAAATTCAAATCCCTGATGCTGGCCTACAGGACAATCACAGACTCCACTCCCTTGTACTTACACTCACTAATTAATTCATATGTTCCCTCCAGGTGCCTGCGCTCTGCAAACGAAAGGCGTCTTGCAGTGCCATCGCAAAGAGGTGCAAAATCACTCTTGCGCACCTTCACCTGGTCTGTTCCTCGCTGGTGGAACGATCTGCCCGTTGCTACTAGGGCAGCAGAGTCACTAGCAGTCTTTAAAAACCAACTCAAAACTCATCTTTTTCGTTTACACTTGACCCAGCATCGCTAGCACTTACTTCTTTTTCTCCTGCTCTTTCCTATCTTGTTCTTTCCTTTAAAAAAAAAAAAAAAGCCTCTTGTCTGCGTTAGGTAAGCCAAGACCCCACTCAGAGCAGTTATGCACTGCTGCCCTTTTGTTGATATAAATTGCTTCTATTGCCTTCCTCATTTGTACGTCGCTTTGGATAAAAGCGTCTGCTAAATGACTAAATGTAAATGTAATGTAAATGTAAATGTAACAGGTAAGTGGTGGGAAGAGCTGGCTGGTGTCACGCTTGCTGCTGCATTCCCCTCACTCGGGGATGCGAGCGTTGTTTTCCTCTCCAGTAAGTTCTCCAGTCAATGAACCCTGCTGGAGATTCGTCCTGCACCCTTGGCAGCCTGACTTTGTGGAGCAGTCTGACGCCAGGCCCAGTATTGGTGTAGTTTGACTGGTTCCAGTCAGCCCCTGCACTGGGCTAGGTGATTCTCTGGTGATTCTTTGGACTATAGCTGATTCTCCATGGGCAATCCACCCACCCAGCCTTCCTCTCCTCACCAATTTTTACCTGTGTGACGGAGAGGGGTCTCGGGATTAGTTAACTACTTGCCAAATTTAATTGCAGTTTTCTCTTAATTAGAGCTAATTAGGGCTCCAAGCAAGACCTAAGTCTGTCGTCACAATATAACGTCTCGTTAACATTCATTGTTTGTTTGGTCTTATAAGTCAATACCTTGTGTGTCACCAACTTGTCATCGTCTGGTTTATTCCTGTTTGTGGATTAATAAATCTGTTTTCTTGTCTTGTCTACATGTCCGTCCCTTGACAGAAGACCCAACTGACAAAGAAGTATGCAAACCATGTACCACATTGTCATGATGACTTTACTTTGCCAGCAGTAGGGGAACTGCTCCCACAAGGAGCAAGTGCAGAGGTTCCTTGTACCCATCCATCTGATTATCTTCCCCAAAGATTGCCTGAGCATGTTCTTGAATGTTGGACTGAACACCTCAACATGTATAAAGTTGCCTGGAGAAGACCCTCAAGAGAGCTTTGCAGACTGCACAGAGTGGTTGCTGTTATTATGCATTATTATGCGACCATGGAGGTTGCCTGGAGAGGGCCCTCGAGGGAGCTTTGTGGATTGCACAGAATGGGTGCTGTTATTATGTGTTATTATGCAACCATGGAGGTTGTGCCCCAACTGTCTGACATGTATTATCTGCCTGTTCAGAAAGAAAAGTCTGTCAAATACCCACCCAGCCTTCCTTTCCAACCTCCTCCCATGAACCATCTGCCATTTGCCTCTGCTCATCCTCAGCTTTCCATTTATGGAACAGGTTGGCTTTTTGCTTTTTGTCATGGTCAGAGTATCCCTGTTCTCTGCCTCCAACCTTCAAGACCTACACTTGGCCTGTCAGCAGCAGCTCCCATCAGTCCATCAGCACTACAAGGGTGTCTCTGGCTCCATTCTTGATTGGACACTGACCTTCCCTTGCCTAGGGACTATTCTCCTCTGGTTTTCCCTTGTCCCTCCATCCATCTGACTCCTTTGGGCTCCTGCCTCCCTTTGTCTACATCTTGATCCTCTGTTTATCCACTGTGGCCTTCCAGCTCTCAGCCTATGCCTCGGTCACACGAGTCTTAATAAAACTTGAGAAACACAGCAAAATTGCACCTATAGGGAAGGCTCTAAAAGAAAATACTTGACAACACCATAACCATATTGTCAGAATCAGAATCAGAATCACTTTATTGCCAGGTATGTTTGCACATACGAGGAATTTGTTTTAGTGACAAAAACTCTACAGTGCAACACGAAGGCAAGACAGATATAAAGAGAATTATGTACAATATACAAAATATAAAATTGCAACACAGCAAAAATAAAAATAGAAAAAATACTATAAACATTCAAGTGTAACAGGAATTATGTTGTGCAGTGTTATGTGCAAATCTGTATGTTAAATAAATAAGTGTCCTCAAGTGTTCATGACATGGACTGCCTGGGGGAAGAAACTGTTCCTGTGTCTGGCTGTCCTGGTACTCAGTGCTACAGTTTGAAGATGGAGTGTGCGGGATGTGAGGGGTCCAGAGTGATTTTCTTAACCCTTTTGTTTAATGTGGATAGGTACAGTTCTTGGAGAGTGGGGAGGGTTGTACCAATAATTCTCTCAGAAGTCCTGACTACCCTCTGTAGTCTTCTGAGGTCATAGTTGGTAGCTGAGCTAAACCAGACAGTTATGGAAGTGCAGAGGATGGATTGTATGATGGCCGAGTAGAACTGTTTCAGCAGCTCCTGTGGCAGGTTGAACTTCCTCAACTGACGAAGGAAGTACAATCTCTGCTCCTTTTTAACAATGGAGTCGATGTGAGTGTCCCACTTCAGGTCCTGGGAGATTGTGGTGCCCAGGAACCTGAATGACTCCACTGTTGCCACAGTGCTGTCCATAATGGTGAGTGGGGGCAGTGCAGGGGGTCCACTATCATCTCCACTGTTTTAAGCGTGTTGAGCTCCAAGTTGTTCAGACTGCACCATTCAGCCAGCTCTTTGACCTCCTGTCTGTAAGCAGACTCGTCACCGTCTTGTATGAGGCCGATGACTGTGGTGTCGTCTACAAACTTCAGGAGTTTGACAGAGGCATCTTTAGAGGTGCAGTCATTGGTGTAGAGGGAGAAGAGCAGTGGGGAGAGGACACAACCCTGAGGGGCTCCAGTGCTGGTTGTGCAGGTGCTGGATGAGAATTTTCCCAGCCTCACTACCTGCTGTCTGTCTGTCAGGAAGCTGCTGATCCACTGACAAACAGGATCCTCACATAAGTCCCTGGACTGTCTAGGTGTTGCAGAACATAATGCAGTCCCATATTGACTGCATCGTCCACTGACCTGTTTGCTCTGTACGCAAACTGCAGGGGGTCCAGTAGGGGTCCTGTAAAGTCCTTCAGATAACCCAGAACCAGTTTTTCAAATGATTTCATGACCACAGACGTTAGAGCCACGGGTCTGAAATCATTAAGTCCATTAATTTTGGATTTCTTTGGGATGGGGATGATGGTGGAGCGTTTGAAGCATGAAGGTACTACACACAGCTCCAATGATCTGTTGAAGATCTGAGTGAAGATGGGGGCCAGTTGGTCAGCACAGGTTTTCAGACAGGCTGGAGTAACACCGTCTGGGCCTGGTGCCTTTCTTCTTTTGTTCTTCCTGAAGACCTGGCACACGTCATCTTCGCTGAGTTGAAGGGCAGGTGTGGGGGAGAGGGGGATTACAGGAGGTGAAAATGGTTCTTTTTCAAACCTGCAGTAGAACTCGTTCAGGTCGTCTACCAGTTGTTGATTTGCCACAGTGCTGGGGGATGGTGTCTTGTAATTGGAATAGGCTCTGTCTCCTATCCTGCGAGCATCTTCTTTGGCTTGACAGAGCTGACTGAGTTTAGCAGTGAACCATGGTTTGTCATTGTTGTAAGTTAAATAAGTCCTGGTAGGAATACATATGTCCTCACAGAAACTAATATATGATGTTACCGTTTCTGTGAGCTCGTCCAGATCTGTGGCAGCAGCTTCAAAGACAGTCCAATCAGTGAGAGAAAAGCAGGTTTGTAAATCCCACTCTGCTTCGTTAGTCCATCTTTTTACAGTCCTAAGAACAGGTTTAGCTGATTTCAGCTTTTGCCTGTAGGTCGGTATGAGATGGACCAAACAGTGATCAGAAAGTTCCAGGGCAGCTCGTTGGACAGAGTGATAAGCATCCTTTATTACGGTGTAGCAGTGATCCAGTATGTTACGGTCTCTGGTTGGACAGGTAACGTGCTGTCTGAATTTTGGCGGTTCACGTGAGAGGTTGGCTTTATTAAATGATTAAAACAGAGTCCGGGTGTTGTTGCTCAGTCTCTGTGATCAGATCGGCGAGTTTTTGTAAAGCCAGACTCACTTGCGCTTGAGGAGGGTTGTAAACACACACCAGAATAAACGAGCAAAACTCCCGCAGCGAGTAGAAAGGCTTGCAGTTAATGAAGAGTGCTTCTACATCGGTGCAACACATTTTCTTTAACACAGTTACATCTGTACACCACCTTTCATTGACGTAAAAGCACGTCCTGCCGCCGCGCGATTTCCCTGTTAATTCTGCGATACGATCCACTCTAAACAGCTGAAAGCCCGGCAGACTTAATGCGCTGTCTGGAATTGCATCGTTTAGCCAGGTTTCCGTGAAACACAGAGCAGCAGAGTTTGAGAAATCCCTGTTAGTCCGGGTAAGCAGAAGAAGTTCGTCCATTTTGTTGGGTAGAGAGCAGAGGTTCGCCAAGTGAATGCTGGGCAACGGCGTTCGGAGTCCACGTTGTTGAGTTTCACAAGCGCGCCGGCCCATTTCCCCCGTCTGCGTGGCCTTAGGCTTTTGACCAGCTCTGCTGCCCCGCTAACTACGATGTTCAACAAGACGTTGGAATAATCAAAGACCGGTGAAATATTTTGCGGCGTGCTCTGCCGAATGTTCAGCAGTTCATCCCTGGTAAAAACGATGGTGTTTGATAAACAAAAAACAGGAAAAACTAACAAAAACAATACGAGCACTTGAGAGTGAAGCACCGAGGCTGCCATTCGCGGCGCCATCTTGAAATAAAAAAAAAAAAAAAAAAAAAACAGCCGATCCGAATATTATACAGCCGAATATTATCAGTAAAATAATAAAAAAAAATTGGTAATAATCCCAACAAATCCATTAAAAAAATATTTAGGTACATACATACATTCAAATTTTCTCCTAGGCTATTTGTTTTAGGAGTGATCGAACTCTCTTTTAAATTTTCATCTTATGTGGATCAACAATGCAATTTACAAATGTTCATTTTTTTGGCTCTGTTTGTTAGAATTTGTCAAGATATATATATATATATATATATATATATATATATATATATATATATATATATATATATATATATCCTTTCCTTCTGTGCGTTATACAGAAATTGTGTAATTTTATATAGCTCCTATTTAAGACTATCTGTATCTATTGCATCACTAGAAATAGTCATGGACAACAAAGGAATGAATATAGAAACAATGATACAGTCAAACCTTTGGTTTCATTTTTCATTACCACTGAAATATTAAAAGTGTTCCCCTGCTGCAAACCTAGAATCAATCAGTTGGACTCTTATAACATATGTACTGTATATGCACAAACATATATTTACAAACATATAACATACAACCAGTTTTATGTGTATATTCTAGGGAATTTGTAAAGTGCACAATATTAATTTTGTCATCAGTATTTAAAGCACATACTATAAGTGCACAACTCTTCTTTTTTCTATTGCTATTAAATTGATAAATAAATCAAACTGTTTTGTCCATTATTGTGTAAAGTTGTTGCACAGCAAAAATTACAGCATAGCATCACCTAGTGGTATTATCGATTTGATATTGCACCATTGTGTAAGTCAGGTTACAGTTACAACAGTGAAGAGACCTTTCTACTGACTCTGAAAAACATAAGAACAATGCCCAGGGTCCATCTTTCAGAAAAGGTTAAGTAAAAAATTAAACAAATAAATAAAATAATGGTTAGATAAATGTGCACACCCTTAAACTAATACTTTGTTGAAGCACCTTTTGATTATATTAAACCACTTAGTCTTTTGGGGTGTGGGCCTATCAACTTTATTTGCCCTCACTTGTCAAACTGCAATGGCATCCCCTGTGCACAGCCCTCTTCAGATCACTCCACACATTTTTAATCAGATTCTGACTAGCTGGGCCATTGATGTTGTCCGGAAAGATTAAATTCCTCTTCATCTTTAGCCTTCTAGCCAAAGCTTGAAGATCTTATGCCAGTATTGACTGGTGTTTGGAACTGTTCATGATTCCCATCATTTTGACTAAGGCCCCAGTTCCAGCTGTCACAACCATGCTTTACTGTGGGTTCTGAAATGATTTAACTTGGTCAATTTTTTCTTACCTAATGTGCATCTTCAAAAGCAAATGGAACTGACATATTTTAAGATCAGTCAGTGCAAATTTATTAATTATTACATTAATAAATTAAAACTTAGACATGCATTTTAGGGTTTTGTTCCAACCCTAAATAAACACACCTGATCCAGCTAATCAAGGTCTTTTGGATCACTAGAAACTTCTAAGCAGGTGTGATTTGGAGCTGATTGGAGCTAAACTGTGCAGAGCTGTGGCCCTCAAGGAACTGAGTTTGAGACTACTGTTTTAGAAAGTTTTCAGAACTGTAGATCATTTGCTTTGTTCTAAAAAGGAATTTAATTAATGACAATGTTGCATTTCTTGTTTCATTTCACTTTCACAAGGCAACATTGTAAAGTGTACCAAACTGTGTTTATGCAAGTCATATGCAAGTAAAGCTGCCCTCTTGTAAAAAAAAAAAAGTAGCAACAATAATGTACAAGTTTAGGGGGTGTAACAGTATGTTCGTAATGAACATTTTGGGTTGCTGTATTTTGGTTTGGTACAAATGTGTAAAAAAAAAAAAATGTTCAGGATATTTTTGATAAATACCGTTTTTCTGCTCTTTGATGTGGTGTGACATATGGCCCTTTACTATCCCTTAATTGTTGATATCAGTTTTAGCACAAAATAAATATAAATTTAGTGAAAATGCATAATCAGTATTTCAGTTAAGGAAAGGCGTCAATAAAAACACAAAATGTGCATATAATTTACCTTAAGCAACTAGCTTGTCCATAGCTTGTTATTTAGAGATGAGCCGTAGTTTGGGTTTGTAAGGCCCAGTTTTCTTTTGCTTTGCTATAGTTTAGAAAATGGTAATAAATTATGACAGAACATATTTACCTTTCCTTAAATTCACCAAACATTGGATAGAAATGATTACAATCACTCAATTTGCAGAACTATCACTGTGTGGTTTCTCAGCATCATAAAGTTTTTCAAGGAATTAAGATAAATCAAGAAGATTATTACAAAGCAGTCTTTTGTGGTAAAATGTATGATTTTACCATATCTGTAACAGTGCAGAATTTTACGTTTTAGCTATATGTAGTTTATATACAGCACCATGACTTCAAATGAGTTATACTTAAAGCTTGCCCTCTGAGAAATATTGAGAATATTTCTATAAATTGTAGCAATACCTCCCACTTTACCTTTTGTGGCTCATTTTTATAGAATTTTATAGCAGCATTTTTATTCATGCCGCCAGAGTTTCAGGTCCCTGCCCTGTGTCTAGGTCTTGACATAAACCACTAGGATGAGAGGACTGAAACCCCTGGGGTCATACCAACATTTTTTTCACAGAAACGGACAAAAGTAGAGGGGGTGGGCCAACCCGCCGCATTGCAGATGTCCAATACAGCCTTGTGGCTGCCATACTCTTGGACTAAGGAGTGGAGTGAGCCTTGACTCTCATCGGCGAGGCGAGACCAGAGGACTCATAGCAAGTCGAGATTTTCTCAAAAATCTACTGAATGATGGTCTGCCTAAAGCAGGCTGACCTTTCCTAGGAGGACCAACATACACAAGCGGTCCGAAGAAGCGTATTACTAGTGGGTGTTTACCCACAGTCCTGCCATCAAACAGTGAGTGGTAAGCCGATAATGCTGCCACGTGCACCCTGAATGTGGAGTGGGATAACCCTGCAGAGAATCTAGCCTACAGACACTCCAGAACTGTACCAACTGAGCAGTTAACTCTCTACCATCTCATTTGGGAGAGCAGAAGCTATGATTGGCCAGAACGGGGCTACTAATAGTAAGCGAACATGTCTCGACACACTCTCATAAGAACAGTCGAAAGCAGAGCAATAGGGGAAAAAGCTTATAGACAAATCCTCAGCCAGTTCTGTACCATAGCATCCAGTCCCAGGGGGGCTGGAAGAGCTAGAGACAACCAGAAGGGACATTGTGCATTCTGATGAATTGTGGAGAGATCCAACTCTACTTGATAAAATGTTCTCCATATCTGCTTATCACCTCGGGGTGAAGCATCAATCCCCTGGGCCTCGGCCCCTGTCGCGGCAGGGCGCCTGCTTCCACATTCAGGTGGCAAGGAATATGAATTCCTCTCAGCTAGAAGAATTTGTCTTGACTCCACTGGAGGATCTGGTGTGCCAGTTTGAACAGGGGGCACAAATGCAGAGCCCGAGGGAGGGACCGAGAGGTCAAGAAAAGGAACACCAAGGTTTAAAAAAAAAGGGTCTTTATTTAACTCAAATCAAATAAATCAAACTTGTTGCAACAACAAAAAAACAAGGGAAAAACAAAAAACACAACAAAACAAGAACTCACACAGGGGTAAGCTGGCAGGCTACAACTGCCCCAAATAAACAAAACACACAGCTTATAAAGGAAAAGATGGGCCCATTACAACACAAAACAGGAAAACAAAAAAATTACATTACATTAAACATTCAACACAAAAATAAATGACAATGTCAAACAATACAATTCTAAATTAATATAAGAGAAACAACATTAAATCAATAAGTACAATCCAAACCCCCAAACAATTAATAAAAAAAGAAATCCCCAATTCTCATTTTCCCCCATGCCATCTTAGCAAATGGTACATCCAGGCGGAACCAATAAACACAAATTCCTTGTTCCCGCCTTGTTCCCGGCTACATCTCGGGCCGTCACACCCCTGGTGGCTGATATAAGAAACCACTGCTGTGTTGTTGGTACGCACCCACACATGATGATTTTTCAGGTCTGGGAGAAAGTGCTTCAATGTGTGAGGAGGTGAATCAAAATCTGTAAATGCAATAAGACTGATCTGAGAAGGGATATCCAAAGGAACAAAAGGACTTCAAAAAGAGAGTAAACACCCCACCCCCCTTGTTGTGTTTATGACACCTTCTTCTCCTCGGCTCTTCCTGCTTCCCCTCCTTCTGCCCAAAAGACTTGGTTTAAAGTTTAAGGCTTAAAGAATAAGACTTGTCTTATGAACCTATTCATGTTTGGTCTCATTTGAAAGGTCTCAGTGCAATTGGTAAATTGGTCTCAATTTTACCGTAATCACTTATATTATGGAGAAGATTAAGAACTTGATAGAACTGTGTTCTGTTGAGAAGGAGGTGTGTCCTCCTTTTGGGTCTCTGAACATGTTCCAGCCAGGTGTGACCATGGAGCACAGGAACTTAAACACCAAAAGGTTTTTATAACTACATTTGGTATCTCTTTGTCTGGTCTGAGTATATAAGGAAAGTGACAAAACACAACAAGGCGCGATTCTGTAGCCAGATCGGCCCGTAGTGTGGTGTGTGTACTCATACACTACACTATGTACTTTTTAAAGACCAGGTATACTGACCTTTTAAGTTTGTTTTATTTTGTTTGGTGTTATTTTTGTACTGCTGATCAGTTATGCAAATGTTTATCAATTATACCAATTTGGAAACTGTTCTTGCCTGGCAAAATAAATGTTAATCTTGGTTAACTTATAATATTGTCTGAAACAACTTTTCTAGTAGGTTAGTGACTTCTGAGGTTTTCCGCATTGTTGGCGTGCTAGGGTGAGTCAGATCAACGATCAATGGATGGAGCCGTCTTGAGATCTTGACTTCTGGCCACCAAACTGGCTTAGCATGCTATTACTTAGGGAACGCATAAAAAATTACTCTTTTTGAGTCTATCGAGGAGATGGCTGCATTAAGGTAAGCGATCTATGGGGTAGCCTCTGACTAAGACCTGGACTAGCCCAGATGTGTCGTGAGTCTGTTCTGGCCAAACAAGGTCTCCAAGTGACCCAGACTCCTAACAAACGATAAGTCGAAACTAGGAAATATTATAGTTAATTAATGATCCAAATTTAATCAGATAAAATTATGTATAAGGTCAGTACTATAACTGGAAACCCAAAAGATTAATAAATATTAGTGATTTTTAATGAGATGCAAAGAAAAGATCGAACACGCATTGACCTTCGACCAGGGCCTCTGGATTCCGTTCTGCAGGAAAAGGGGGACCCTTACAAATGCTTGAAACATGCCCAGCATCTCCAGGCAATTGATGTGCCATGTAAGATGGCGACTGGTCCACAGACCACTGGCTGAGTGGCCACTCATGAGGGACGTGTCATGTGGCGACAAGGAGCCCCCAACACTGAGCCCTGATTCAGAAACGTCTCTGTTACGTATGTAACCCTCGTTCCCTGAAGAAGGGAATGGAGACGCCACGATGGATGACCGACAAATTGGGGTCTCTCTTCGAGAGACCAATCTACTTCAAGTGTATCTAAATGAGCCAATTGAAAATTGGCGTGCGCTAATCGCATCCAGCTGCCGCTGATTACAGCACGAGTATAAATAAGCAGTGGGTGCAGCGCATATTAAGGTTTTCGCCTCGGAGCCGAGCTAGTGACCCGGCCCCTTCAGCCGAGGTACAGCTCCGTGGTGATGGGACGTGACGTCTCTGTTCCCTTCTTCCTGGCCATACGTAACTGAGACGTTCCCTTTCAGTCGGTCACGAATTGGGATCCCTACCAAAACGCCATGGACGCTGCCTCTTCCAGTGTCCTGCAGCAGCCCACAAGCCCCCTCAGTCTATCAGCGTAGGCCAGGGCTCGACCACAAGAAGCAAGCTACTCTTGTAAACACTAACTATTCGTAAGACTGGAACACTGGGGAACGCCCCACGTTCTAGTAAACAGAGACATGCGCAAGTCCAGCTTTCCCTTAGGAGGTCTCAGAACGAATACACATATGGACAATATTTCAGTTTGCATATGGAATATTGGAGGTGATTGAACCCTATTAGGTGGGCACAAGGACTGGCGGGGAAACACGGGGCTCTGAGGCTATGCTGTGAAAATACACACATAAAGTCCTCTTTGGGTACTTTACATGGCTCCCAGCCCTCAACGGTTCTCACGGATTCATCTGCCAATGGGAATGGAGGAGCTCGACAGGGTCTACTGTATGGATGCTCTGGAGCGGTTAACAAGCCGACCCGAAACCGGGCCTCTCCGTGTTTCTA
Organism: Puntigrus tetrazona; assembly: GCF_018831695.1. Taxonomy (NCBI): domain Eukaryota; kingdom Metazoa; phylum Chordata; class Actinopteri; order Cypriniformes; family Cyprinidae; genus Puntigrus; species Puntigrus tetrazona. The sequence goes on from NC_056716.1 coordinate 6,388,695, forward strand.
CCCGTTTGAGGTGAGAACACAGGAGGATACCAGTTCCACACGTAGGCTATAGAATCTAGTGAACGTGTTAGGGGTCGCCCCACCCATAGCTCTATAAATATTTGTCAGTGAGACGCCACAAGCCAACGCCCAGGACGTTGCAACACCTCTTGTTGAGTGTGCTCGTAACCTGAGGGGGCAGGGCATACCATGGCATACCTGTGGGCCATCCTCTGCTTGGAGACGGCATTCCCCTTCTGCTGGCCTCTGTGGCAAACAAAGAGCTGGTCACGTAGCCGGGCATGGCCTCAGTGTTAGCTGGGAATCGCGGGCCCAAACTGTAGGCATGATTCGTTGACCGGAAACGCCAAGCACTACAGACAGGTCCCAAGAGGGCACCGTAGGGGGCTCCTGGCCCCCCTCAGGAACCTGATGATCAGGTCATGTTTACCCACAGACCTCCCATCTATGGGGTCGTGATTTCCAGCCGGTGGTGGAGGGATCCATGAAAACCACGGCATACCTGGAGACTTTCTCCAGAGGTCTGACCACGGCGTGAAGGTTTGGCAGCAGGCCTTCAGGTCAATCGCTGCAAACTAATACTGGAGACGGACGCACTGAAATAGGCGTTTCTGTGTCAACATCCTGAACGGGAGCCTTTGAAGTGCTCGGTTCAGGACTCGCAGATCCAAGATTGGTCATAACCCACCGCCTTTCTTGGGCACTATGAAGTATGGGCTGTAAAGCCCTGACCTCATATCAGCTAGAGGGACTGGCTCTATTGCATCCTTCGCTAGAAGGGCCGCGATCTCTGCACGCAAAAAAGAGGCACCCACAACGTTCACTGACGTATAGCGGATCCCACTGAACTTGGGGGGACGCGGGGCGAACTGAATCGTATAGCTGAATCGAATGGTTCGCAGGAGCGAACGGCTCGAGCGGAACCACTGATGTGTAGGCGATGGGGCAGCGGGGGGGGACGCATGGACCTGGCTCGGGCGTCACATGTCCGGTCCAAAGCGAGGTCTGAGTGTGTGAAACTCTTACCTGCGTTCCCGCAGAAGTGAGGTGGGAAGTCCGTTGGTTTGTCCTCCCAGTCTTCCCACTGTTGCATGTTAGCCAAAGAGGAGAGTGAGTGTGGTGCGGAACTGGCCCGCTCAACTCCTCATCCTCCCTGGGGACCCAGAAATAGACGAAACTGCTCTTGTCGAGGTTTTGGGTAGCACTGACCATGAGGTCAGCGGTGAAACAAAGATTCTCCACCCGGCTCTCCTCTGGGGGATGTAGGCCGTCAGCGACTGGGTGGAGGCAGCAGCTGCACGCAGAGGCAGGATGTTTCTTTTTTCTAATCACCTCAGTCTGCTTCTGGGCAGCAAAGAACAGCTGGGCAAAGTTCTCCATTGTGTCACCGAAGAGGCTGGTCTGGGACACGGGGGCATTCGAGGAACGTGTCTTGTCTACCTTGTGGCGCGAGGTCCGTCAAGATACAGAGTTCTTTCAACTTCCGGGTCATGACCACCCCCGTGCAGATCCTTCAGCGCCTTGGCCTGATGAACCTGCAACAACGCCAAAGCGTGTACTGCCAAAGCGTGTACTGCAGACGCAGCTTGTCCACAGGCCGCACAGGCCGTTCAGAGCCGACGAGTACCTGCAGGCCCAAGAGGGGAGCAAAGGATCACCGCGCCAAGCAGAAATAGCGTTGGGACACAGCTGCATCGCAACTGACCACTCCACTGGGGGTCAAATCACTGTATACACCCTGGCTGCACCACCGTCTCAAGGGTGGTAAAGGAGGAGGAGCCACTGGGGCAGTTTCGGGCAGTAAAAGGTGCCTTTCACATCCCAGTAAGCTCCTCATGTATTTCCGGGAAGAAAGGTACAAGGGTGGGGCCCTGAGAACCAGCACAAGCCACCCTTAACTACCAATCATCCAGCCTCGAGAGCTCGGGAAGCGGTGGACATTTCCACTCGAGCCCCATCCCCTCGGTGGCCTGGGCAAGCATAGCCACCATTTCTAGATCTGTATTCAGTACAGTCAACGCCTGGTAGACGCCGAGCAAACCAAATCTTCATTTCCAGAAATGTCTGGCACACCATCCGATGCAGCAATTGACTTCTGATCATCAGGGGGAGCCCAAGAGGGTACAGCTGATACCCCATGTGAGGGTCCAGACTGCCCCTTTTGCAGCTCCACTGGTTGCAGAGTTTAAGCATTGTGTCACAATCCAAAATGGACCCCACCTGTCTGCAGCCAGGATGAGAACCAAGTCGAGCAAACACAAGCTCTGCCCCTTTCAAGATGACAGAGCCTGCCCATCACTCCGAGATGACCACCTCCTCGCAAGGAGATGATTCATCCACAACCGCCACCTCAGCATGCTTAGTGCCCAGGCACACGAGGCAGCGATTGTGACCATCACCTAACACCAGGTAACAACCGCATCCAGAAACACACAGGTGTACGTCATCTGAAGCAACACCCACGCTGTCTTCCAAGACGCGTCGAGTTTGCCAGACGTAACGTTGTCTTTAGAAAGACGCACACGCGAATTCTCTTTTAGTGCTGAGGCAACAGGCGATAGCCGCTTTGCACACAAACGAGGGATAGTGCAGCCCGATTGTGGCAACCTACTCGACACAGGAACGACCTCCGCTGAAACGCCATACTCCAAAACTCGTAGATTATCTTTGGAGCAGAACAGACATGCTCGGCTCCGAAGCGAAAAGCTGAATATGCGCTGCACCTGCTGCTTATCTATACTCGTGCTGTAATCAGCGGCAGCTGGATGTGATTAGCGCATGCCAATCTTCAATTGGCTCGTTTAGATACACTCGAAGTAGATTGGTCTCTCGAAGCAAGATCCCAATTTGTCGGTCATCCGACATGACTCGGAGTGACCAACTGAAAGGGAACAAAGGTTTCCTCCACAAATCTAAGGCTTACACACATCGTTGCAGTACCTTGATCATGCAAAGAAGATTTCCCCTTGGGAAAAACAACTTGATCTTGAGCCACCACTGTACAGGTCTCATGTACAGCAGGTCAGAGGGTATCATGCTGGACGCAGCTGCCATCAGACCCAGTAACTTTTGAAACTGCTTGACAGTGAGCGACCAGCATTCTCTCACTCTCTTGATGAACTGAAAATTGACTCGACTCGAGCAGGAGACATTCATGCCTGCATCGTGGCCGAATCCCACACCATGCCTAGATAAGTGGCCTTCTGAGCGCGGAGAAAGCACACTATTCTCTGCGTTCAGTCTCAACCTCAAACATCTGATATGATCTAGAACAACATCTCAATGATCACTTCACTCTCCAGCTGAACTAATATTAGCCAGTTGTCTATGTAGTTTAGGACATGAACACCCTGAAGCTGCAGCAGAGCTAGGGCTGCATCCTACTACTTTTATAACGGCACCCGCCCAGGACGCCACGCCCTTCCAATGCACAGATTCTACAGCAGATTCAGAGAATGGTCTGAATCTGGGCCTAACCCTAACCTAACCTAACCCAACCCTGACCCTAACCTAACCTAGTGTGAAATCCAGTCTCTATGTGCTGACTACTGTGAAGGGAGGCAGCTAGCAAGCGGTCAGTTTAGCCAGTCTGTCTGCTTCTTTCTGCTCCCTTAAGTCGCGTTTCTAGAGAGAAGAGCAGCACCACCCCAGGCAGGATGAAGTCCATCTCTTTTTAGAAGTCAGGTCTGCACCAAAAATGTCCAGTTGTCTATAAAGCCTATGTTATATTTCCACCTTGAAATCTATTTTTAAAATGATGCATTTTCAGTCCCCAAAGCACCATTCTGTGTAAACAAACAGGCAAAATGCATAAAAAATGGCCTCTAAGGCACATTTAGAAAAGCTACTTAAATGTCCTATTTGATCTATAGCCTATGGTTTAATCTTAATTCCTGTCTGTGAAACAAGGCCTATTTTTTATGTTGTATACTGAGCTTGCATTTTTACATTCTATGTTCAGTGAGACATAACTGAGGGCCTACAGATTAGATATCCTAAATTTGTTCAAAAACAGCTTTGTTGTTTTTATGTTTCTATTCTGTATGTGATGGTATATTTTAACATGAAATTGACATTCGTCAGCAAGATCAAGCAAAATCAAGATTCATTATTTTATATAATACCCTTCTTTGGATGTGAATTCAGACACCTAAAATACCTAATTGCTCTTGTGATTATTGTTATTATTATTATTATTATTATACAAATATAACCAATGTAATCTCTTAATAGTAAGGTAGAAAATGTTGTTCAGAGTAGTTTAATATTAAATTGCAGTAAAAAAATAAAAGGAAACATTGATTTACATGTCAATTAACATTCTCTACTTCCACAATATGACAATATAGAACATTTTACTTTTATTTATTTATTTTTTCATTATATGCACCTCATTGAGAAGTACTGTAAATTTTACTTGATATAATGTCATACATGACACTTCAGAAACCACTCGTAAACAATTAAATTATCACAGCTCATTTAACAGTTGCATCATGTATTTTGTTTGCTTCTTGTGATGTTTACAATATTGCCCCCTGGATGTTTTTGACGCTAAAATGGTGTATCTTCCAATTAGGCTTTAATTAAAGGGTTTCTTAACTGTGTCTTTTCATGTTTTGAAGACAACAAATTGGTGAGGACTTGCAAAACTCAGGTGAGCCACAAATTCAACACACAAGCACACACATGTTCCTGCAAACAACAGTAACAACAATAATAACATCTTTATTATATATAACAACAAGAAATCATATATAATCATATGTATATTGTAGTATAATGTTAATATAGGCATATTGTTTTGTTTGTCAATAGAACTTAGATGTTGCTTTTTCCATCATGCGTTGTTTTGTATTTTGTTCAGGCTTAAGCAGGATGATATAGCACTTAGGTGCAAATAAGCAGAAAAGCAAACCAGTACTTGAGGATAAAATAGCAAATATCTCAACAGCTACAGTAAATTTTCCAGGAGAACTGACATATGCTGGTATAAATGTGATCCATACAGCACAGAATATGAGCATACTGAATGTGATGAATTTGGCTTCGTTAAAGTTATCAGGCAGTGTGCGAGCCAAAAAAGCCAGAATAAAACACAAGACAGACAGTAGGCCGATATAACCCAGCACAGCCCAGAAACCTATAGTAGAACCCAGACTGCACTCAAGAATGATCTTTTCCTTATAATATTTCATATTTTTGTAAGGAAATGGAGGAGACATTGTAAGCCAAAGCACACAGATAAGAACTTGTATAAGTGTAAAGGAAAAAACACTTAGTCGTTGTTGTGCAGGCCCAAACCATTTCATGACATTACTTCCAGGAAGTGTAGCCTTAAAGGCCATTAACACCACTATTGTTTTTCCCAAAACACAGGAGATACAAAGAACAAAAGTGATCCCAAATGCTGTGTGACGCAACATACAGGACCACTCAGTAGGCCGACCAATGAAAGTAAGTGAACAGAGGAAACATAGACATAATGAGAAGAGCAACAGGAAGCTCAGCTCTGAGTTGTTGGCTTTTACTATGGGGGTGTCTTTCTTACTGTAAAACAGGATGGCCACCAATACAGTTATTCCTACTCCAAACAGTGAGAAAAAGACTAGCACTATACCCATAACTTCTGTGAATGACAGAAACTCTATAGCCTTTAGCACACATTTATTTTTCTCATCATTAGACCAGTATTCCCCTGGACACTGCTTGCAGTTATTTGAATCTGGAAAGGAAGTTGTTTTTACTATGGTTAGAGATAGATAGATAGATAGATAGATAGATAGATAGATAGATAGATAGATAGATAGATAGATAGATAGATAGATAGATAGATAGATAGATAGACAGATAGATACATACATACATAAAATTATTTATGAACTCGTTTCATAAAAAACTGCACCCTGAAGAGCAGAAGAAGACCACAAAAAGAGCAACTAACCAATTTTCTTTGGAACTTTGAGATGAACTGAAGATTACCTGTCTCATTACTGATTTCTCCTTCTGCACATGAAATACAGTCATAACAGCAGACAGGTCTTCCTTTCTGTGCAGCCTTTCTAGTGCCTGGAGGACAGCTCTCACTGCACACAGACCTTGGCTTACATTGAGAAATTTTATTATGTGAAATTACTCTGTACGTATTATGCATATATGTATGATTTTGGCATTATGGCTACCCAGTTTAAACACTGAACAAACTTTGTTATTGCCATTTACCTTCAGCTGTCCTCCAGTCCAGATTATATTTTCAGTCTTAACCACAAAGCGCTGGTCAGGGGGGAGTGAGGCATCATAGTATCCCACGGATTTAAATTGGATTGATCCATTTGAGTCCTGCTGCCAGTTCACAACTTCATATTGGGCTACTGTTGCACCAGTGCTGTCAAACCAAACATAATCTCCAAACTTTACAGTGAAATTTACCTTTTTCAGAGCCTCAACCACCTAGTAAAAAGACATATCAGATGTAACTGACAAATTGTTATACAATGTCAACCAGAAATAATTTAGTCTTTATCTTTAACTATTCAGATCAATTCTGTATCTATGTATGTATTTATTTATTTTAGTGCTGTCAATGATTACTTGTGATTATTCATATGCAAAATAAAACCTTTTTTTTGGTTACATAATATATGCTTGTGTGTTGTGAAAATGTATTATGTATATGTAAATACACACACATGCATGCCTACATTTTAAAAAAAAAGTGATATAAATATATTTGTATATTAATTACATGAACATACATGTAAATACATGTAAATATTAAAAAAATATATATTTTTACATACTTGCTGTGGTTGTATTGTCAGGCCTTTCTCACAACCTTTTTGTTGTCTGCATTTGAGTAGAACATGCACTGAATGAGCCACAGCATAAACTGCTTTGTAAACGTTGCTTGAAAATCTGTGCTCAGGCACATCTTCATTGTAATTTTTCAACACAAGCAGATCCTGATATCTGCTGCAATTTACTTTGATTTGAGAATCATTACCTTCACTCCGTGAGCAGGGTAAAGCTGTGTCCCAGAATGTTTTTATAACATAATCAGCAAAACCTTCGATATTGATTTTTCTCATTGCAAACCCCAGTGAACCTCCCAGAACATGAAAGGTTGTTGGAGTGATTAAACTTTTTGAAGTTGTCCATGCCTCCACACCGACTAGTTGGAGGCCCGTAATGTTCTGAAAACTTAGCTGTTCAATTAATAAGCTCATCTCAAGAAATGAAATAAATGCAACAATCACTTTTGCTGTGCCTTTTTTTATTGTGTCTACCACTTTTTTGAGTTTTTCATACTCTGTTCTGTAGAATTTCACTGAGTATTCCACACAGATCCCTTCCTTCTGAGCCGTGTTGAGAAATATGGCCATACCATTGTTTCCATAGTCATTGTCACTGTTCACAGCTCCAACCCAAGACCAGCCAAAGTGCTTAACTATATATGCAAGCGCTCTGCCTTGGTGATAATCACTAGAAATAGTCCTGAAGAATGATGGGTAATCTTTTCTATTGCTAAGACATTCACAGGAGGCAGCATGACTAATCTTAAAAAGAGAGACAGATAAGAAGAAACAGTGAAATTGTTAATATGAAAGGTGAAAGGTGAAAAAAAAGTCTTATTTTCCACCTACCACTGGAATTTTAAAAGGTCCTGTAGTTCTGGACAAAATTACTGTGGCGGAGGACTCTGTTTCCCCAATAATAGCATGTATAGGAGAATTTCCACTGCATGTGTCCCGTGCTACAAACTCTAAACCATTCATTAGTCCCATAGTTGCACTCATAGAAGACATTCTTGAACTACAGGTATCATAAATTTTGTAGCCAATAGACACATTTGGAAGCAAACTTTCACTTCTATTAATCTCTTCAATGGCAAAGATCATGATTTGAGCTAGTCGAAAATCTCTCAGATTGACACTGTGAAAACATTAAACCAGCAAACAGCAACTAAATAAATAAACAGATAAAGACCATTTTGAAGTAAAAGAAATGCATATTTGTAAAAGAAATGTACTAAATTTCACATATTATAACAGACCTGGTACATGATAGTAACTGAGGTTTTTGTGTAAACTTGAATGAAGATAATGTCTCTATGCTGTGTACTGGAAAAAGTGCTCCGATAGTTATGTCTCCTTCCTTGAAAAGCAGAGGGTCCTTAGGTTCACCCATTATCTGACAAGGAGTGTTCTCTGCCTGTGCTTGAAGCTGAATGAAACACAGGAGTACGTAAAGAAACTGAAGCATCCCAAAGACTAATCTCAACAGCATCTGCCAAATGCACCTAATAAAGTATTTCGACTTTTATAGACATCATTATTATGGATGAATGATTGCAAATGTAGCCAGTGACCTCACATATTTTCCATGTTTTCTTTATTAAGTGAATCAATCTTTGTAGTTTAGCTACTTTTATATATAACACAAAACAACAGAAAGTAAACATCTCAGAATGTGTACTAAAGCTATTTGTGTATACCGTCTAGTCCATGTGTATGGGTAATTGACAGATACATGGATAATATATTTTTTAACATTGTGTCTAATTGAATATTTACTATTCTAGTAATATTTCACTATAATCACCCCAAAAGGTCTTGAAGTTCACTTAAACTTGTGTCCTTTTAACAAACAAATATATATATATATATATATATATATATATATATATATATATATATATATATATATATATATATATATAACCTCTTTCACACCTGACTGTTACATAATCACACTTTATTTACCTGCCAGTTTTATCATCTGTTTAATTTTTATTTATTTTTTTAGTTTTTTTTGTTTTAGTGTTCTAATTAACTTTTGGATGTTTACGAAACTGCATATCTTGTGTTTCAGTACAGTATAGCTCTGGCAATGTTTGTGATTAAATGATTATTTTTTGTTTTTAAGTTCATTGACGTATCTATAAAATTTACACCAGTCAGTTTTGCACTATGTAGAGTGTCAATGTTAATTTAACAAATAAATGTTTCACCAATAAATAACAAAAAACCCTTGGCGTTTCATGTCAAAAATGACTGGCCTACAAAAAGTTAAATAAAGCTTAGAAATCTCTTGTACTTCAGTTTAAGTGAAACAAGTATTATTTGTAATATATATATATATATATATATATATATATATATATATATATATATATATATATATATATATATATATATTTTTTTTTATTTTTTTTTTTTTTTTTTTTTTTTTTTTTTTTTTTTTGCCAAGCGTAGAGAATGACACTAAGTCAATTTAATGTTGAATAGTGATTTCAACCGACTACGCCACCTAGGGTATGAACTGAGACCCCAAGAACTCACTAATGAACAGGTCCATGTCAAGGGTGGAACAGTGTAAAACACTAGATGAAAAGCTCAAATACAAGTTCTTTATTACATTCAATTACAAAAAGGAGTCCAACATCCGCGCTCAAACCAGTCCAGATTGAAAGCAATCCCAGTGGTGACTCACGCTGTTCGTTTCCCCGACTGCACTGTACAGGACTGTATGTTCACTATAAGCCACCTCAACCAAATGCAAAGTACCTGTGTCACAAACACCAATGCAGGCACTCAAACCTCTTCTCTTGCTCGTCTTCTGCTTGTCCAGTTTTAAATCCAATTACACGGTGCTGCCCCCTTCTGTCTCAAGCGATCATCTCTTTTAACACTTACGATTCCAGTCCAAGATCTAATCTAAGATTTTAAATTCCTATATGTGCTCAAAAAATGTTACGTGCATTCATTAAATATATTATTTTTGCTTGGCGTACCTATGTCATGACATCATCCCATGTAATCTTGTATATGTCGTTATTGAATGAAGTACATCAGATAAGGGGATTGAACAGTGTTTCTTGTATGGTCAATTTAATTAATTTATTTAATTGTTAAGGGTAAATACTTATGAAAATGTCACATATAATTTGGTGCTTATATGTACATTCTGAGTATCTTATCTTTTTTCTACAAAAATATGTGTTTTTTGAGTCACAGTGTGGACACTTCAACATTTGAATTGTATAGAATAAGAGAGTGTTAAATAGCCTGTTGATCATATTTTCTTCTATTATGAAAAGCGCTGAGGTTTTGATATAGGCATGGGCTTTTATTATGCACTGTCATCACTGTAGTGATCTCTCTCTTTTTCTCATTTTCATTATTCATCTTTATATAGTTCTTTCAGAAGTACTACACACACTGGTGCCGCAAGCACATACAGCATATTTGTTAACTTGACAGCGCAACCTGTTCATTACCAAAATAAAAATATAGTTAAAGAAACATAAAAAGTTGCACTGCTCAATTTAAATAGTACATACAGTCTGCCATTCAGCATAAGCACCACCTTACTGTGCAGTTGATTTAGCCTATATTTTAGAAAGAAAAGTCTTGGTTACATATGTAAACCTTATTCCCTAAAGGAGGGAATGGAGACTTAAAGTTTAATGGACTTTGAGTGTATTAAATTGAGCCAATGCACATTGGCATGCGCTGATTGCATGCAACTGCCACTGTGTGAGACAGTGTGAGTATAAGAAAGGTAGAGTGTGCAATGCTGAGCTGGTGACCAAAGTGCCATGACTGCTGCCCCTTCCAGTGTCCTGTCCAGCGTGTCCACAGGGTGTCCTGCCTCTGAGTCAGTAAATCCTTCCTCAGAGGAATTGGCCAAGGAAGGGCTATCACGAGGAGCATGAGTTCTGGAAAGCAGATTTGAGTGGGTCAATAAGGCACCATTAACAGGACCTACTACTCATCCTCCCTAAGCTTGCATACTGGAGAAGGGCCTGGGGTCAGCAGAAGAACAACTGGCAATGAGCATTTTCTAGAGAGGCCAACAGGTCTACCTGGGCTTCTCCAAAATGACTCCAAATCAGCTGAGCCATTCTAGGATTGGAGTCACCACTTTCTGGGAGTGCAACTTGGGACAGGCCTGGTTTTACAGGCCTGTAATGTGAATTGCACAAAGTGACTTCAGATGCTTCTGTTTCCAAAGGAGTATGTGGTGGGTGAGTTGTGACATGCAACAGGGGCGCAAAACCTCTGAGACGGTTGATGTACACAATGGTTACAGTGTTGTCTGAAGCACTCGCTGGCCCGCAAGCCTGTCTAGCGTATCCCAGCAAATGGTGGTGGAGGAATCTGTGTAGATCACAGCATGCCTGGAGACCTGTTCCAGAGGCAGGCTGGTGTCACTTGGACCTGGTCAGTACCGTGTTTCCATGCATATCTTGGGACTCAGCCAGGAAGCCAGTGTTGAAGTGGTCTCATATGAAGGAGTCTCAACAATGTGACTGCCGCTGCAGCTGCCATATGCCCCAGGAGCCTCTAAAAATTATTCAGTGGGTCCGCTGTCCTGCTCTTAAACATATTAATGTGATTCAACAAAGAGCACAATCCTGCATAAGGCATGCTATTTGTTTGAGTCCAGTTCCATCCCGAGACCCAGAGACGCACCATGCACCAACGCAAAGGAGGAGGCAACACTTCGGTTGGAGTAAGCTCTTACCCTAGGGGGCAAGGTACCCCTGGTACGCCAAGGTGATGGCATTCACTATCCAGTGGGCCAACCTCTGCTTGCATGTTTCATATGAAGCAAACCAAGCAGCGTGACTACAACTGTGGAAGCCTTATGCCTCAGGAGCATCCTGATGTTGTATAAGCCTTAAGCCTTCTGAACAAAAGCTTGCGCAGGGCCCGGTTCAGAACTCGCAGATCCAGGATCGGTCAAGGGCCACCCCCTTTCTTGCGTACAATAAAGTAGGGGCTATAAAACCCTTTCTCCACTTCGGCTGGAGGGGCCGGCTCAATTGCATCCTTTGCCAGGAGGACAAATCTCCTCTTACAAGATAGGAGTATTCTGGGTTGCCACAGAAGTATTGAAAATGCCACTGAACCTGGGAGGTCACTGGGTGAATTGAATCCCATAGCTGAGCTGAATCGTCAGGATAAGCCAGCTAGGACTGGGTAGTGACATCCACACATTCAAACTATTCACGAGTGGCATTGTTGGCCTTGATGGGGTCTCAGCATGAGGTGGAGTGGATGTTGTTGCTGCGAGGAGTGCCCTTGGCGATGAGCAGGCAGAGACGAAACCTGCGGCGGAGCAGTGGCAGCTGTAGGATCATGCCAGGGGAGGATGTGCTGAATGAAATGTGGTCATTTCCTCAGTCTGCTCTTTTTGCCGTTCATTCTGTAGCCACTACACCATTGACTGTCCGGACTCTCAACCTACAAAGCAATCCAGATCATTCATTAGTGGGGTCAGTATCTGTAGGATTAACAAACAACCCAATGGTCACAACTTTGATGGTCCATTGTGAAAATTTGAAGTAATCAAGTTTATTCAGCATTTTCTCACCCTCCTAACACATCATGTCCTTTGTCATGACATCAATCTAATTGAGATTGCCGAAAACAAAAGGTTGCCGAAAATGAAAAAAACACTTGCCATTCTTATCACAATAATCATGTTCACTGGTCTCTGATGCAGGGAGTAATCCTTCCAGATGTATTCTAAATCAAGTTTCAGTAGAAACCAAGGATAAACTGTTTTGGACTCAACAGGACCAGATGGAGAACCAAGAGCAGATTGTTTCACTGTTCTTTTGTTTAAAAGGTTAATTAATCTCAACCTTTATCAGAACTGGGCAGGTTCTGTTAACTTTGACGGCTCCAGGGAGAAAAAATGCACTATTCAACAACCTTCATCAAGCACTTTAAGATGCTCTTAAATTCCACCCTTGCACCCCACAACTTTTCTACTTAAAAAAACAATCCAGCAGAACTCACCGGAGCACTTCTGATAATAACCTATTATATTCTTTCTCAGTCATATAATAAAAGTTTTGTTTTGAAATGGGAGCCTTTTATTTATTTGTCTAAATTATATTTAATATTAGGACATTAAAGTGTACTACATAGTATTAGTGTCACGAATGAGCGGTCTGAGGCGTATGGATCCATGTGCAGGCTTTTATTAAACAAAGGCATGGTCATAACAGGCAGGCGGCCAAACAGGGCTAACAGATATATAGGAGGCGGGCAATAACGAAATAGACAGGCAGAAAGGTCAGGTCAGGCGGCAAAACGATCAGAGAATCAGAGAACAGACAGGGTCAAAACCAGAAACTATAAACCACGAACGATCTAACTATGAGACAGGCGAAACAATGCAACCTGCAGGTGAGTGGCTTGCTGCAGTCTTTATAGTCCAGGAACAGGAAGTTAACGCAGAGGAGTGGATGCAGATCACCCAGAGGTCAGGCTCCCTCTGCTGGCTTGGTGACATAGCCCTCCTAGGAGCGACTCCTGGCGCTCCACAAAACAAAACATAACCGTGAGCTTGGGAGGGGTTCCGGGAGGGAGTCAGCAAACTGAGACCAGGGAGGAAGAGACGGTGGGAGGAGCAGGGTGAACCAGCGGCGCTGGAGGTCCTAGGCAATACCGCAGGCTTCGGCGACTGATGCGGAGACGGGAATGAGAAGGACGCCGCGGAGCCAGAGCGACAGAGGACTGAGGTGGGCCGGGGAAGGGAGGAGCCTGACAGAGCCGGAGGAATGGAGGGACGAGGCGAAGCTGGAGGAGTGGAATCCTGAGGCGACGGATGGTCGACGACCGACCAAGGCGTAGCCGGAGAGACGATGGAGCCTGGTGAAGCTGGTGGAATGACAGAGCACGGTAGAGAGGAGGGAGCTAGGAGCCTAAGGGAAGCCGGGCGGGTCTACAAGCCGAGGTGGAGTCTGGGACTCGGAGGCGGGACGGTGAAGCGAGGATCCTTCACCCACGGCGGCGATGGAGACTGGCAGACCCGTGGCGAGCTCCAGGTGGAGGTGGAGGATGAGTGCAGGGGCTGCTGGGATCCATTGTTGACGTGTAGCAAGGGTGGAGGGTGGGTTAACTTGAGGCTTTGCACGCAGGCGCGGGCACTGGAGGCTTTGCACGAGGCGCGGGCACTGGAGGCTTTGCACGAGGCGCCGGCACTGGAGGCTTTTTGCACGAGGCGCGGACACTGGAGGCTTTGCACGAGGCGCGGGCACTGGAGGCTTTGCACGAGGCGCCGGCACTGGAGGTTTTGCACGCAGGCGCCGGCACTGGAGGCTTTGCACGCAGGCGCGGGCACTGGAGGCTTTGCACAAGGCGCGGCACTGGAGGCTTTGCACGCAGGCGCCGGCACTGGAGGCTTTGCACGAGGCGCGGGCACTGGAGGCTTTGCTGGGCAGGCGGCAGCCATCTTGGGAAGCGGCGCTGGGCAGGCGGCAGCCATCTTGGGAAGCGGCGCTGGGCAGGCGGCAGCCATCTTGGGAAGCGGCGCTGGGCAGGCGGCAGCCATCTTGGGAAGCGGCGCTGGGCAGGCGGCAGCCATCTTGGGAAGCGGCGCTGGGCAGGCGGCAGCCATCTTGGGAAGCGGCGCTGGGCAGGCGGCAGCCATCTTGGGAAGCGGCGCTGGGCAGGCGGCAGCCATCTTGGGAAGCGGCGCTGGGCAGGCGGCAGCCATCTTGGGAAGCGGCGCTGGGCAGGCGGCAGCCATCTTGGGAAGCGGCTGGGCAGGCGGCAGCCATCTTGGGAAGCGGCGCTGGGCAGGCGGCATCCATCTTGGGAAGCGGCGCTGGGCAGGCGGCATCCATCTTGGGAAGCGGCTCTGGGCAGGCGGCATCCATCTTGGAAAGCGGCTCTGGGCAGGCAGCCATCTTGGGAAGCGGCTCTGGGCAGGCGGCGACCATCTTGGGAAGCGGCTCTGGGCAGGCGGCACCATCTTGGGAAGCGGCTCTGGGCAGGCGGCAGCCATCTTGGAAGCGGCTGGGGCAGGCGGCAGCCATCTTGGGAAGCGGCGCTGGGCAGGCGGCAGCCATCTTGGGAAGCGGCGCTGGGCAGGCGGCAGCCATCTTGGGAAGCGGCGCTGGGCAGGCGGCGACCATCTTGGGAAGCGGCTCTGGGCAGGCGGCGACCATCTTGGGAAGCGGCTCTGGGCAGGCGGCGACCATCTTGGGAAGCGGCTCTGGGCAGGCGGCATGCGACCATCTTGGGAAGCGGCTCTGGGCAGGCGGCGACCATCTTGAGCAGCGGCTCGGGAAGGCGACCATCTTGGGCAGCGGCTCGGGAAGGCGACCATCTTGGGCAGCGGCTCGGGAAGGCGGCCATCTTGGGCAGCGGCTCGGGAAGGCGGCCATCTTGGGCAGCGGCTCGGGAAGGCGGCCATCTTGGGCAGCGGCTCGGGAAGGCGCGCCATCTTGGGCAGCGGCTCGGGAAGGCGGCCATCTTGGGAATAAATGCAGTGTCTTCTTCCATAATACCCAACGTGAGAGCTGACCCTACAGTCACTAAACCAAACTCAATAAAGTGTGCAAGTGATTCACGTGGACCCTCTTGAACAAGTTGTGTTTTGAGTGGCTGATTTATTCCTCGTGAAAAATTCAATTAGCAAACAGTCCGGTAAATCAGAGAAGTAAGCCAGGTCCAGAAATTCCTGAGTATAATCCTCAAGTGATCGGGTGCCCTGCTTGAGGGTTAGCAAAGACATTGCAAGGTGCATACCTGGCCATGGTTCGGTGAAAAGCCGCTGGATCCTGGTGTGAGGTTGCATTCTGTCACGAATGAGCGGTCTGAGGCGTATGCGGATCCATGTGCAGGCTTTTATTAAACAAAGGCATGGTCATAACAGGCAGGCGCCAAACAGGGCTAACAGATATATAGGAGGCGCAGGCAATAACGCAAATCCAGAGACAGGCAGAAGGTCAGGTCAGGCGGCAAACGATCAGAGAATCAGAGAACAGACAGGGTCAAAACCAGAAACTATAAACCACGAACGATCTAACTATGAGACAGGCGAAACAATGCAACCTGCAGGTGAGAGTGGCTTGCTGCAGTCTTTATAGTCCAGGAACAGGAAGTTAACGCAGAGGGAGTGGATGCAGAGATCACCCAGAGGTCAGGCTCCCTCTGCTGGCTTGGTGACAATTAGAACATTATACTATACTACAGTATAGTATTTACATTAACATAAGGCCAAATCTAAATGGTTTTCTTCCCTTTCCTTTAAAGTAAATATAGAAAGATATATTTTAATCAGGGCTTTTCAAAACATCTGTTCACTCAGTGCAATCATAAAAAAAGGTGCAGTGTTAAGTCAGCTAAATAAGGTCGTATATCATCATATATTTTAATGAAAATCGCTTTTTTTTTTTGAAGAAGAAGAAGGGAGGGCAGAGTGTTACATGAAGCTTGTAGGGAATAAATTGTAAGGAAATTGGGTTGCCAGCCACTTACTGTGTTTTTACAGAACTACTACTGTAAACAGAATTAACAGTCTAGTACTATGTACAGTTTATGTACAGTGTAAGGAGGTGAATCAAAACCTGTATATGCATTAAGACTGATCTGAGAAGGGTCAAAAAGAGTAAACAACTAGATGATCCAAATTTAATCACAACTAGAGGGATCAGCAGTTACATTTTAATAAATATAACTAAATCACGAAAGATTGAAGTCAGATAAAATTATGTATAAGGTCAGTACTACAATTGGAAACAAAAGATTAACAAATATTAGCGAGACTCAAATTTTAACGAGACTCAAAGAAAAGACCGAACACGCATTGACCTTCGACCAGGGCCTCTGGATTCCGTTCTGCAGGAAAAGGGGGACCGTTACAGTTGGTGACCCCGACGTGATCTCCTGTGATCTTCTGTCGGAGAAGGTCTTTTCAGCGCGAGCTCCAAGAAGAGGTTTGAGCTTCTTCTCTATTCTTCAGCTGCTGTGGTAAGTCAATTCTTTTTTGCCTTTTAGAAGTGTGAAGGGAAAGTGTACACGCCCCCCATATAGGCACATTTGTAGAATGAGTCGGAATACTCATTGTTAGACCGAGAAATCCGTGGGGCTAAGAATTAGACGAAACCACACAAATTCACAGGGAAAAGATAGCAGCAGAGTAGGTGAGGAATGAAGAATCTCGATGCGATTATCAAAGTTGGAAGAACATCAATCATTTCAATCAATCATTTTTATTTATATAGCGCTTTTAACAACACAGGTTGCATCAAAGCACTGTACAGTATAAGGTAGAAGAGTACAATGATAGGGATGTATAATGACGAGAGTGACCAATTTCTTATTAAATGCAGAGACGGTCGATATTTAAAGAGACTGTACATATCGCTGATGTAATTTCTACAGGGCTTGCTTTAATGTTGTTCTTTCAGGTGACTACTCTGCCCTCACACACCCTCAACCAGCGCAGCCTGCTCCGACAACAATTTGGCTGTAGACATCGGACTGAGTTCACCTCCTCATGGTCCCTTAGGCACCACTCAGAGTTTGGCCCAATGGACCAGGGAAGGACTGTAAGCAGGTGAATCAAAACCTGTACATGCATTAAGACTGATCTGAGAAGGGATATCCAAAGGAACAAAAGAACTTCAAAAAGAGAGTAAACAACACCCCAGTAATCACTTATATTATGGAAAAGATTAAGAAGTATCAGTCTGAGTATATAAGGAAAGTGACAAAACACAACAAGGCGCGATTCTGTAGCCAGATCGGCCCATAGTGTGGTGTGTGTCTTCATACACTACACTATGTACTTTTAGAGACCAGGCATACTGACCTTTTAAGTTTGTTTTATTTTGTTTTGTGTTATTTTTGTACTGCTGATCAGTTGTGCAAATGTTTATCAATTATACCAATTTGGAAACTGTTCTTGCCTGGCAAAATAAATGTTAATCTTGGTTAACTTCTGAGGTTTTCCGCATTGTTGGCATGCTAGGGTGAGTCAGATCAACGATCGATGGATGGAGTCGCCTTGAGATCTTGACTTCTGGCCACGAAAAATGGCTTAGCATGCTATTACTAACGCATAAAAATTACTCTTTTGAGTTTATCGAGGAGATGGCTGCATTAAGGTAAGCGATCTACGGGTAGCCTCTGACTAAGACCTGGACTAGCCCAGATGTGTCTTGAGTCTGTTCTGGCCAAACTAGGAAATATTATAGTTAATTAATGATCCAAATTTAATCACAACTAGAGGGATCAGCAGTTACATTTTAATAAATATAAAATCACAAAAGATTGAGTCAGATAAAATTATGTATACGGTCAGTTCTACAATTGGAAACAAAAGATTAACAAATATTAGTGATTTTTAACGAAATGCAAAAAAAGACTGAACACGCATTGACCTTCGACCAGGGCCTCTGGATTCCGTTCTGCAGGAAAAGGGGGACCCTTACAACAGTAATTTTCCCTAAAGGGAATACTGTAGTTAGTGTTTTTCATTCTGTACTCTTCAACTGAATAAAGTACATTAAAAAATGCTTACTGGTCACAACAGGAAGTAGAATACAACAATTTCTGAGTTTTACAATGTTTTATTTTTTTTAGGCAAAAACACAAGCAAATTGCTCAATGTGAACATATTTAGACCTGTGAGTTAACAGTGCTGTACTATTTTTGTAAAACATGTCCAGTTTTCTTTAAAGTTACTTTCCCTTTTTTGGCCTTTGATCCACATTCAGGATTTATATTGTCACGGTTTGAGGAGAGATGAGGCAGGCAGACAGGAGAATACTTGAACTTTTTAATAAACTTAGGAGCGGCGAAACGCCGAGCAAACATTTGCTCAAAACAACGTAAACACAACAGGAAATACTCAAGTGTGGGAAGTCCTAGTCAGAAGGGGTATTCCGCAGGAGTGTAGCTAGCGAACGTGCAGACGGAAGCGTGAGGTCGTAACTTCAATCCCAGCTGAAGAACGACTGGGCTTCCAGTGTATATATGGGAGTGAGTTGATTACTGACAGGTGTGGTGAACAGGTGGTTAGAATTCAGGTGATGATGAGCGGGTGATTGGCGTGGGAGACGGTGATCTGGCGGGTGTGTTTGTGACACTACCCCCCCTCGAACGGCGACGGGGACGGCCACGGGGACGTGGAGCTGGGCATTCCGGATGGGCCTGGTGAAAGTCTCGGAGGAGTGTTGGGTCCAAGATGTCATTGCGGTTTACCCATGACCGTTCCTCTGGGCCAAAATTCTCCCAGTCAATTAGGTACTGGAGGCGCCGCCCTGGCCGCAGAGAGCCAAGGATTTCCTGTACCCGGTAGATGGTCTCGTGGCCTCGATCTCGGGAGGCGGGGGTGGTTCCGGGTCTGTGGAGGGAGGAAGAACAGGATTAGTGTATTTCTCCAGTTTGAGGTAGAGGTGGTGGTATCTCAGGCGGGTTAGGACTTGACGTACGTGTAGGCGATGAGTTGGTCGATCAGGGGAGTAAATGAGGATGTTGTCAATATAGATGATGAGGAATCGGTTTAGCATGTCTCGGAAGATCTCATTCATGAAATCCTGGAACACTGAGGGACTGTTGGCGAGGCCATACGGCATGACAAGATATTCGTAGTGTCCGGTGGGAGTGATGAACGCTGTTTTCCATTCGTCACCCCTGCGGGTACGAATAAGATTGTAGGCGCTTCGGAGGTCGATTTTTGTGAAGACGGTGGCTCCACAAAGGTTCTCCAAAGCGGCAGGAATGAGAGGAAGTGGATAGGCAAATTTGACGGTTTGGGAGTTGAGGGCTCGGTAGTCGATGCAGGGTCGGAGGCCACCATCTTTCTTGGCCACGAAGAAGAAGCTGGATGCGGCTGGCGGGGTAGATGGACGAATGAAACCTTGTTGGAGGGCCTCCTCCACGTACTCCTCCATCGCCGCCCTCTCCGAACCGAACCGGGTGGTATACATGACCTTTGGGAAGATTGGCACCTGGCAGTAGGTCGATGGCGCAATCCCATGGCCGGTGTGGAGGAAGGTGAGTAGCCACCGACTTGCTGAACACATCCTGGAAATCCTGGTACGGTTCGGGAATTGGTGTGTCGTGCTCGGGCTCTGGACTTTCCACTGAAGTGGATCCTACAGGTATGGAAGGAAAATTACAAACAGGCAGGGGTAGATTCCTCAAACAGTTTTGGAAACAGGAAACACTCCATTTTAGGATTTCACCGGTTTTCCAGAGGATGTCAGGCTGGTGTTGCTCCAACCAGGGTCTCCCGAGCACGACATCCACCACGGCGTCCTCTAGGACGAGGAGTTGGAGTTCCTCCAGATGAAGCTGACCGATCTGAAGGGTGAGAGGTGGTGTGGTGCGGTGTACGCGGCCCCGGCCCAGCGGGGTTCCCTGGATGGTGCTGATGCTGTAGGTAGTGTCATTTGAGTGAGAGGGGATCTGGTATCTGTGGAGGGTCTTTGAGGAGATGAAGTTTCTGGCAGCGCCGGAGTCCACGAGGATATACACTGGGAAGAGGCGGTTGGCATGGATCAGTTGACCAAAAATATGTGGTAGGTTGGTAACTTGGGGAGTGAAGCGAATCGTACTCACCGCCGGGCGTGGGGGCCGGACAGGGCAGGTGTTGAGGCGGTGATTCGGTTGTCCACAGTACAGGCACAGGTTGGCAGCAAGTCGGCGGGTGCGTTCGGAGGGAGTGAGATGATAGGTGTCTGTGATCATGGGTTCGTCGGATGGTGACATAGGTAGCTCTGGCGGTAGACGTGACTCAATACAGGCGTTGAGGTGTTGAGAAATGCGGATCGTCTTGTTAATAAAGGTTTCTAGTCCCACCGTGTCGTAATAAATCGCCATTTGTTGGCGAAGCTTCGGCTGTAATCCCCGGCGGAATGCGGCGAGCAGCGCCGGCTCGTTCCAGCCACTAGCTACCGCCAGAGTTCGGAATTGGATGGCGTAGTCGTGAATTCCTGCGTCTGCCTGCCGGAGGTTAAGCAGTTCATCATGTATGGACAGAAGTGAAGTAATGGGTCCAAATACCTCTTTTAAATGATTCAAGAAGACAGTAGCCGAGTTGACGACGGGGTTTCCGGCTGAATGGAGGGCTTCCGCCCACTGCAGCGCTCGTCCTTGTAACAGCGCGATTATGAAGGTCACTTTCGCTGCTTCGGAGGCGAATTGGTGAGCCTGTGACTCCAAATATAGAGAACATTGGAGCACAAAGCCGTTACAGGTTTCAGGTATGGTGACGGTCGAGCGATGGGACATGTAGGAGCTGCAGTGGGTCAGGAAAAAGCCGCGTGGATAGCTGCGGCGAACTCGTGCAGTGGATTCGGCGAGCTGGTAGGTTCGCGCAGCGCTTTTCCTCCATTTCGTCTTTAATTCGGGGCTGGTATTCTGTCACGGTTTGAGGAGAGACGAGGCAGGCAGACAGGAGAATACTTGAACTTTTTAATAAACTTAGGAGCGGCGAAACGCCGAGCAAACATTTGCTCAAAACAACGTAAACACAACAGGAAATACTCAAGTGTGGGAAGTCCTAGTCAGAAGGGGTATTCTGCAGGAGGGTAGCTAGCGAACGTGCAGACAGAAGCGTGAGGTCGTAACTTCAATCCCAGCCGAAGAACGACTGGGCTTCCGGTGTATATATGGGAGTGAGTTGATTACTGACAGGTGTGGTGAACAGGTGGTTAGAATTCAGGTGATGATGAGCGGGTGATTGGCGTGGGAGACGGTGATCTTGGCGCGGTGTGTTTGTGACATATATCAAGAAAACGTCTAAAAAACACATTTTGTTAAATTGGATTTTTCCCTTAAATGCAATCTCGGGATGATTACATAGATCAATTAGGACTGGACAACAAGGATGGTTTGATGATGAATAATACAAAAAAACATATTATTTGAAAACCAACCAAATGTGTCATATTTAACAACATTTTACCATTATTTATGCCAGATACATCTTTGTTTTATATTTATCACATAATTTATTAACAATATTGTTTATTTGTCACCCCCCAATAAGGTTAGATCACAGTATCAATAGAAATGCAGTATCAATACACATTGCACTTCAAACAAAGATTATCCTGTGTCCAGTCCAAACCTTTAATACACTTTAATATGTTTATTTAATTGCAACACTTGTGTAAACGCAATGTGCTTACATGACTACATTATATGAAACTTCAATACATATCTTTTAGGCCTACAATCAAGTGAATAAATTATTTGTGAAGTTCTTTATAAATACTGTCAATACAAGGTTAGTGAGACCATTCACTCTAACATAAACTATATTGTAAGTAATGGGTGACTACTCTGACTACTTTAATCATTTCCATAAGTGCAAACCTTAATATTTATGCATATAGCGATATTCTAGGGAATTGTGTGCACTATCTAATTTTATAGTAATTGTTTGGACAGGACCCTTTTCTATTGTAACATGACAATGTCTTTGTGTATGAGGCAAGGTTAAAAAAGAAATGACTGATTGTGTCAGTGTGGATGAACCTGACTGGTCTGCAGAGAGCATAATGAGTCAATGAGTCAGACAGTCACAATGCCAACTAGACACCTTTGGTTTGACTCTAAATGCAGTCCTTGAGATAAAAACTCATCAACAAACACCAATGACTTGTACATATGGGGGC
This sequence comes from Puntigrus tetrazona, assembly GCF_018831695.1. NCBI lineage: Eukaryota > Metazoa > Chordata > Actinopteri > Cypriniformes > Cyprinidae > Puntigrus > Puntigrus tetrazona. The sequence continues at coordinate 6,411,136 of NC_056716.1, forward strand.
AGTTATTTTAGACACTTCCAAAGCTGTTACAGCAGAAATGATAATACAATTAGTAAACACTAATTATGTTTCCATTTTTGTTGCCGCTGTTTTGGAAGAGCCTTTTTTCTGTTCTAAGGAAGGGGGTGTCCCAGTTCAGCAGTTCTTTTGTCCATATAGTGTATATACAAGTTTTCTGTGTTTGGTGATGAGTTTTTGGCTCAGGGTCTGTATTTCAAGTCACACCAGGTGTCCAGCTGACATGACTCTTTGCTCTTTGCAGACAAGTCAAGTTCCTCCACAATGATTGAATTAATAATTGTATTTTGCTTATACACAGAGACATTGTCATGTTAGAATGGAAAAGGGTTCTGTCATACAATTTCCTAGAATTTCATTCTATTCATAAATATTAACGTTTGCACTCATGGAAATTACCAAAGTAGTCATATCTGTTCATCAAAAGGGGGTGACCCAATCCTTTGGGCATTATAGTGTATATGAATGTAAAATATGATAATGTCTAACCTCTGAGCAAACTCAAGGTGCAAGCTGCTTCTTCTTGATACTAGAGGTTGAAATTGTAGAATGATGCAAACAGTGCTGCAAGGCCAGAGACAAAGTTGGGCTGTGCTCCTTCACACATGACCCCCTAACCTTCTGTGCTCAACATCCACTGTTGGCTGCTTAGTGAAGACCTGAAAATTAATAGTAATAATAATAATAATAATTATTATTATTATTATTATTAATTAAAAGAGGGACTGTGGGCTCTATGTGATATTTATTTAGTGGACCATACATATATCTGCTCAACTATTAAAACTGATACTGAGAATTAAAAGAGATACTGTAATATTAAATTTCTAATACATTTATAACAAGCAATTTCCTAATTAATGAAATAGTCTGGAGGCAGAGCTAAAGTTAGTTACAACAGGAAAAAGATTTGCATTGAAGTATCATTGATAATTCCACTTGACAGATATTCCTAATTTTCTGGTTGTATATGATAGGAGTTGTAAAAAAAACCTAACTGAAAATGTAATGTAATACAATATTTAATTTTGTCACGAGGTGGTTAGCATAAGGTAAACGAAAACACTTTAATGTTCCTGAGATGAAATAAACAATATCTTTACAGTCAGACAGGTCGGCAAACAAAAACCACACACATAATAAAGACGAATAGACAGGATCAAACTAGAACTTAAATACGAATGGGAAATCACTAAATTAACTTGACACAGGTAAAGACAATGACAATATTAACGAAAGTAGGTCACACGGAACACCTGGCACAAGACAAAAACAAGAACAAAAAGTCCAAAGACATGACATATCGCCCCTCCCAGAAGGTACGTCCTCGCACTGTAAAAACAAAATAAAAAACAGGAGCTCGGGAGGAGGTTCTGGTGGAGGACTGGACCCCAGGAGGGGGTAAGCAGAAGAAGTCCAGGGAGGTGCAGACGGAGGAAGGAGCCAGGGAGGAGACAGGAGGAGTCCAGAGCAGGAGGAGATCCAGAGCCCAGCCATGAGGATCCATGGTGGCGCCGACGGAGGGAGGAGCCATGGAGGAGGAGCGGCCATCGACTCCATGGGGCCGACCAACGGCGCCGGAGCAGGTGGTGGAGGAGACTGAGGTGGAGGTGGAGAGCCGAACAGCCAGGGTGACGCCGAGGCGCTGGAGGAACTAGGCGATGCCGCAGGCTTCGGCGACCGATGCTGAGACGGAGGACGAGAAGGACGCAGTGCCAGAGCGATAGAGGACTGAGGAGGAGCTGGAGAGAAGGAGGAGCCTAACAGAGCTGGAGGGATGGATGGACGAGGCGAAGCTGGAGGCATGGAGGGATGAGGCGAAGCCGGAGGAGTGGAATCCTGTGGCGACGGACCAAGGCGGAGCCGGAGGGACGATGGAGCCTGGTGAAACTGGTGGAAGCCTGGGGAAGCCGACGGGTCTACGAGCCGAGGTGGAGTCCGGGACTCGGAGGTGGGATGGTGAGGCAAGGGATTCTCCACCCACGACGGCGATGGAGACCGGCAGACCCGTGGCGAGCACCAGATGGTGAGCTGAGGATGAGCGCAGGGGCTGCACTCCGCGCTCTCATTGCACACGGCTGTCTCCTCCATGGCGAGCTCTGTTGCCGGCTCACGCACCTGGTTTGTTGCAGTCGGCTTGGGTCCGGTGGCGCTCCACGGCTCTGTCGCTCTCTTCGGCGATGGTTCCGTGGTCGTGCAAACCCTCACAACTGTGCCATCGGGCGGCTCAGGCTTAGTCGTTGTAGTATTATACCCTTTTATTAATTATGATAATTATGAATTATCACTTGAATTAGCTCTTAATTCAAGTTTGGGGAATTGAATCTTAAAAGATTCACGTTAGTATGCAATTCCAATGTACCTTTAAATCACCTAATACGTCCAGCGTTTTAGGGCAATTTAAATGTATGTTACCAATATGAATTTACTCTGTGATCAGCAAAATAAATCATTTGGACTTCACTCATTTATCTGGTTTAAGCTTTACCTCGAGCAGGTAGCAATGGATCTGGGCATGAGTTTAACTTTCCAGTCACATAACACACAAACAAGAATTCGTAATAATGAAACAAAATTTATTAAACAGTACCTACTAATTGACAAGACTACACTGAGAAGACTAAACATACACACACACACACATACACATACATTCATACACACATTCACGGGTTGGAAGGGAAAATGGATAATTGTCTGTCCAAAGTCTGTTAGCTAGTTCTGAGATCGCACTAAGAGCACCAACAAAGCAAAGTTAGGTTTAGCTTTGCTTATATGTGTCTGCGCCAATTCAGTAAAGAGATGAAAAGGTAGTTTTACCACTCGGCTTGTCTGGGGAAATCCCGGCTTGCTGATTGGTCAGGCTCGTGGGATGACGCGTTGGCTTTCCCGGCCGCTCAATGTAGTCTCTCTAGATTGGTGGTTCGCTGGATGAACCGAGTTGGTTACAGAAAAGTAAGTGAGTGTCCGTGGAGTGATGTAACGGAGTGGACCGGAGTCAAGGGTATCGGGTCGTTCTCGTCCAGAGTCTTCTAACTTCTCCAAGTTCCAAAGTTTCTCTGTTTCTTGGCAATTCCTGCAGCGACCCGAATTCCCCTGCGACTCCTGGTGGTTCCGAAAACTTTCTCGACTCAGAGAGCTCTGTTCCTGCATTTTGACGTGCAAGTTTTGGGCCGTGCCCTGCGCAGTTGTCCAATCCCGAGGTCGAAGGGGCATGTCCATGCCTGCTTTCGACTCCGGTTTCATGCATATTTTATCTTATAAAATCTAATTATAAAATCTTATTTTATTTTTAACTTGACATCAAACATGCATTATCTAGCACTTATGGAACGCTATCTGTTAGCAGATTATTTGAAGATTACACAGCGGTTTCTACATACATCCCAAAACATTTATTAAACAGTCATTTGCAACTGAACCTATATTTGTTGGAAATGAAAGCATTTGGATTGTTCATTTAGTAGTTTTACGTGTGTCCTGGCAGTTCCTTTGTTGTAGCGAAAAGGAAAAGGCGTGCTTTTTAAGGAATGTGTGTTGGGACAGAGCAAACCTCCCTGGGGTTGAAAGTGTAAGGTTGTCCTGAACACACGTTGATTCACAGCGGGAGTTTCATCACCTTTTGACTTGGTGGCTTGGTGGAACTGGTCCCAGGTCAGTGCACAGAACGGGTTATCGGGCTGTCGACCAGATGTTGCGGTTTCAATCATCCCAATCTTGACATGGGTATGCACGGATTGGCCAAGCTCACTGCAGCGACAGTCTCTTGAAAACATTTGGCAGACTTTGCGGCACTCTGCATCGCTCTGCAGACCATCTTGATTGCCTTTATGGTCCGGGGTGCGGAGGATGCGCGGTTTTACGACCTGGTTTTAGAGCGATTCCTCATTTTATGGTTCGTATCTGTTCATCCAGGCCTCACATCGTTGTACACCAGCACCCACTCGATGTAAGCGGCGATGCTCTTTCGAGGGCCGTCCCCGGACAGCTTTGCTCCTGTGTTGGTGTTTAGTCCTCGGAAGTAAAGTGAGCACAGGAAGCTGTCCAGGTAGCGCGAGTCGCTCACGAGGGCGAGGAAGTCCTCCATATAACCCTCGAGAGAGAGAGAGAGAGAGAGAGAGAGAGAGAGAGAGAGCCTCCTGCTCCAGCAGGAGGATGAGAGAAGTTGAGTCGTTATAGGGGAATCCATGACAAAAATAAAAGGGAATAAACGCCGCTATATACTAGTACTTTTGTACGGTCGGTTCTTCTGTCACGTGGTGGTTAGCATGAGAGCATCAAGTCAAGTGGCTTTTATTGTCATTTCAACTACATATAGCTGTGCAGTACATAGTGAAATGAGACAACGTTTCTCTAGGACCTGGTGCTACATGGAGTCACACTTACAACACAATACAAAAGAACTTCACATATTGAGCTAAGACAGTGTCTTAGCCACATAAAGTGCAAAGTGTGCGAACTAGTGCAAACAGCAGGGGAGTAGAGTGCAAACTCAGTGTGCAAACTAGTGCAAACAGTGCAAAGACAAAATTAGTGCAAGGCAAAAACATAATTAGTGCAAAAACACAAAATACAAACAACAATAAATATGAGGTGCACAACAATAAAAATGACGTGCAAGAATGCTTATGGGACAGGAAGGCCATTCAGGTGTGGTTATTGAGGAGTCTGATGGCTTGTGGGAAAAAACTGTTCAGCAGTCTGGTTGTGAGGGCCCGACTGCTCCGGTACCTCTTTCCAGATGGAAGGAGGGTGAATAATGTGTGTGAGGGATGTGTGGGGTCCTGTACTATATTGTGGGCTTTGCGGATGCAGCGTGTGGTGTAGATGTCCGTGATAGAGGGCAAAGAGACGCCAATGATCTTTTCAGCTGTCCTCACTATCCTTTGGAGGGTCTTGCAATCCGATACGGTGCAATTCCCAAACCAGGGAGTGATGCAACTGCACAGGACGCTCTCAATGGTCCCCCTATAGAACATAGTCAGGATGGGAGGAGGGAGATGAGCTTTCCTCAGCCTCCTCAAGAAGTAGAGGCGCTGCTGGGCTTTCTTGGTGATGGAGCTGGTGTTGAGTGACCAGGTGAAGTTATCCGCCAGATGAACACCAAGGAATTTGGTGCTCTTGACGGTCTCCACCTTGGACCCATCGATGGACAGCGGAGAATGGTCACTCTTTGCTCGCTTGAAGTCAACAATTATCTCCTTTGTCTTGTTGACGTTCAGAGATAGATTGTTGGCTCTACACCAAGTTGTGAGCTGCTGCACTTCATCTCTGTATGCTGACTCGTCGTTCTTGCTGATGAGACCCACCACGGTTGTGTCATCAGCGAACTTGATGATGTGATTGGAGCTGTGCATCGCTGCACAGTCATGAGTCAGCAAAGTGAACAGCAGTGGACTGAGCACACAGCCCTGAGGAGCTCCAGTGTTCAGTGTGGTGGTGCTGGAGATGCTGTTCCCGATCCGGACTGACTGAGGTCTGCCTGTCAGAAAGTCCAGGATCCAGTTGCAGAGAGAGGTGTTCAGGCCCAGCAGGCTTAGCTTCTCTATAAGTTGCTAAGGGATGATGGTGTTGAATGCTTAGCTGAAGTCAATGAACAGCATTCGGACGTAGTTTCCCTTTGAGTCCAGATGTGAGAGGGCGAGATGGAGGGTTGTGGTGATAGCATCGTCCGTAGAGCGGTTTGGACGATACGCAAACTGTAATGGGTCAAGTGATGCAACATGCAACAAGCATCAGGTAAACGAAAACACTTTAATCTTCTCCAAGATGAAATAAACAATATCTTTACAGGCAGGCAGGCAGGACAAAAACCACACGCATAATAAAGACGAATACACAGGATCAAATTAGAACTTAAATACAAACGGGAAATCACTAAATTAACTTGACACAGGTGAAGACAATGACAATATTAACAAAAGTAGTTCACACGGAACACGTGGCACAAGACAAAAACAACAACAAAAAGTCCAAAGACGTGACAAATTTCATTAAATGTATTTAACTTAATCAAATAATGACTTTGGCTATTGACCTACCAGTCTCCACACTTTATTAGCAACGCAGTTCTCTTCGATTCATCCAGGAAAAGCAGACAATTCATGAGAAATCAAGACTGATAAAAACTTCACATGTAAAGCTCTGTTGTTTTATTAAATTCATTAACAAATGTTTTTCACTAAACCTTTTATATTCCCCAGAACTAGAGGTGTAATGATTCATGTATCACGTACTGAACAGTCCAAATCAAAGTGATCATCCTTATCTTGTTAGGGATTATTTTGGAGTAAGCAGGGCAAGTGTGCGCCATTACGCTGCCAATTACACTCCCTTTGCCAAACGACATCATAATGGTACACCTGTGCCCTGCTCTGCACAAAGTCCCAACTAACAAAAGGATAAGGAAGATCACTTTGAAAACTGGAAAATGCCCATATGCACAACGCTTACACTTTAAATATATGATAAATATATTATTTATATATATAATTAATAAATATATTATTTAAATATATATAAAGTGTTGCACGGGATTATTCTTATTCTTATTCTCTGCATTTAATAAGAAATTGGTCACTCTCGTCATTATACATCCCTTGTACTCTTCTACATTATACTGTACAGTGCTTTGATGCAACCTGTGTTGTTAAAAAATAAAAATGATTGATTGATTGATTGATTCTTATAACTGCTAACTGCTCAACAAATTCTTGGCCTTCTTTTTGTGATCCCTAAATATATATATGCCTTGAAAATAGTGTACATTTTACATCAGGAACACCACATTTGAAATCAGTATTAGGGACATGACTGTGGATTTTCATGTGCTGACAAAATGTTAACGCTGATTCAAAAGAACGATCACAGAACTGACAGCATAGCATTTTTGTTAAAAATTGGACAACAAATCACTTAGTTAACACTGGATCTTCCTTTATCAGATTACTTATGCTGAAACGACGTCAGTGTCTTTGTAACATTACCTTTTGTATGTGCCATTGAAAGAGATTTTTTGTGAATCACTTTGTATTATTTGTTATTTATTAAGCTTGAACCAGCGTTTCAAGCAGAATCGAACACAAAATATACATAACTTTTTTGTTTTATAAAAATACAGTATAATACTGTTAGAAAACGAGACAATGTAAATTTACAGTAAAGTTTTACAGTGTAAGCTTAGCAACAAAGCACAGGTTTATGAACAATAACATGTTCTTTCAAATGAAAAGGTTTCATTTATAAAACAAAATTAGACTTTTGTGAAAAGGGTAATTTTAGGCACAAATTGCTGGGTAACAGTACAGTAAAATTGGCCACAATTTTCAGCTAACATGGGCTGCACACACTTTTAGACCAAAATTGAGGGTATCATAACCCTCACAGTTTTTGAAAGGAATTGTCTGTTTATTATTTTTTTTTATGAAATCAAATATTGAGAGTACTTTGCTTAAACTTAGGAGTAAAATAGGGTTTTCTGACATGACAAGTCCGCCAGTGAATTCACTTGGATTCACTTGCATGTTCATTATCATAATGAATATATTATAAAAATGTAGCTTGAAATGTGTAATCAAATTGAAAACAAAATATAAACTTTTGTCAGTGAATTTGTTATTTTTAATTTTCTTTCATAAGACTAATTAAATCATTGCACTGATTTCGTTCAGCTATAGCTATAGTATTCTATTTTCTTTTATATATTTATTGTCTTTTTAGAAATTAGTTTTTCCGTTAAATTCAAAGTTGGCCTGTTTATCTAAATATGCTCATTGTTGAGATTCATTACATAAATGTAAATTGTATATATATATATATATATATATATATATATATATATATATATATATATATATATATATATATATATATATATATACTCTCCAAGTTTAAGTATTTAGGGGACTTTTTCACAAGCAGAGGGAAGGATAGACCAAGAGATCAACAAGAGGTCGGTGTAGTTTGTGCAGTAATGCAGTCATTGTTGTGGTCCATCGTGGTGAAGAAGGAGCTGATCTGCAAGGTGAAGCTCTTTATTTATCAGTTGATCTACGTTCCTACTCACACATATGATCATGAGCTTTGGGTCATGACCGAAAGGATGAGATTCCGGATACAAGCGGCCAAAAAGACTTTCCTCTGTAGGGTGGCTGTGCGCTCCCTTAGAGATAAGGTGAGGAGCTCAGAGTAGACCTGCTGCTGTTCCCCTGGAAGAGCTGGAGGAAGTGTCTGGGGAGAGGGAAGGCTGGACATCCATACTTAGATTGCTGCCCCTGCGATCCGGCCCCAGATAAATGAAAGAAAATGGATGGATGTGTGTGTGTGTGTGTGTGTGTGTGTGTATAAGGAGATAATAACAATTTATACTACATTTTCTGCTTCATTCAAAGCACTTGTTACATCATTAGGTGGGAGCTCCTCAACCACCGCAAATGTGCAGCACCCACCTGGATATTGCATACTGCAGCAGAATGTCCACCAACCTTATTGGTGAAGAGTGGAGAGACCAAAGAAGCAATTCAGTATATGCAGAAGCCATTATGGTCAGTGGCTAATGATTACACATCCACTCTTTTTCAAAAGGGAGTCAAGTCCTTGTTTTAACACTTTATCCAAATAGAAAATCAAAATTGACAATTATTATTTTTTATGAAAAGTTTCAGTGTTTATTATAAATAATTTAGCCATGCACATGTTTATGCAAAAAAGATGCATATTTAAAAATGACTAATAATAAAATAAATTCTACAATTTATTTTCCCACTTTGACTTTCCACTTTTATAGCTGCATGACATTTACAATTTTTAAATCTAGATATGTTATACTATTTTTTCAGAATGATTTAGTTGGTGCTTTACCCATCATATGTTGTTTTGTATTTTGTTCAGGCTTAAACAAGATGATATGACATTTAGGTGCAAATATGCATAAAAGTAAACCAAAACTTGAGGCTACAATGGCAAATATCTCCACAGCTACAGTAAATTTTCCAGGAGAACTGATATAAGCTGGTATAAATGTGATCCATACAGCACAGAATATGAGCATACTGAATGTGATGAATTTAGCTTCATTGAAGTTATCAGGCAGTGTGCGAGCCAGAAAAGCTAGAATGAAACACAGGGCAGCCAAAAGGCCAATATAACCCAGAACAGCAGAAAAACCTATAGTAGAACCCAGACAGCATTCAAGAATGATTTTTTCTTGATAATATTTCAGATTTTTGTTGGGAAATGGAGGACATATTGTTAGCCAAAGCACACATATAAGAACCTGTATAAGTGTAAAGACAAAAACACTAAGTCGTTGTTGGGCAGGCCCAAACCATTTCATAACATTACTTCCTGGAAGTGTAGCCTTGAAGGCCATTAACACTACTATTGTTTTCCCCAGAACACAGGAGATACAGAGCACGAAAGTGATTCCAAACGCTGTGTGACGCAACATACAGGACCACTCAGTGGGCCGACCAATGAAAGTAAGGGAACAAAGGAAACACAGAGTCAATGAGAAGAGCAGCAGGAAGCTGAGTTCTGAGTTGTTGGCTTTTACTATGGGGGTGTCCTTTTTACTGTAAAACAGGATGGCCACCAGCACAGTTAATCCTGCTCCAAACAGTGAGAAAAAGACTAGAACTATACCCATAACTTCTGTGAATGACAGAAACTCTACAGCCTTTAAGATACATTTATTTTTTTCAGCATTAGACCAATATTCCCCTGGACACTGCTTGCAGTTATTTGAATCTGGAAAGGAAGTTGTGATGAATAGTTAGAGACAAAAAAGAACAACATTTTAGTTATTGTTTATTAACTTGTTTAATAAGGAACTTCGCCCTAAATAGTAGAAGCAGAATGCAAAAAGAACAACTAATCAGTTTTCTTTGGAAGTGTGAGATGGGCTGAAGTTTACCTGTCTCATTACTGATTTCTCCTTCTGCACATGGAATACAGTCATAACAGCAGATAGGTCTTCCTTTCTGTGCAGCCTTCCTAGTGCCTGGAGGACAGTTTTCACTGCATACAGACTTTGGCTTCTACATGGAAAAGCCTGCATATAGTTATTTATATCTCTTCTCAAGAATAAAATATATATGTGAATATTATTTAAAAAGTACTGCATCTCTTTAGCATAACATTTGCAAATGTGCAATATGAGCTTTTGTAACTGGTTGTAAATACTTATTGAGAATAATAATAATAATAATACTATTTAGGAAAACAATAAAATGTTACTAAGCCGTCAAACTTGTCACTATTTCTGTATTTTCACTGATCAAATTTGCAATGGTAGTCATTTTTATTGAGATTTGTAAATGCTTAAAAACCATATTTGAAATGAATATTATCCCAGACATGTAGAAATTAATACTTGTCTGTTAATGTTTGATTTCCAACAGATTCACATTAGCTTCTTACAAGCCAACTTGCAAAATGTATTTATTGGTTGCAAAAGTTAAAAGAAACCATGTACAATAAACAGATACCATTTACAAACAACTCCCTTTTACCTCCAGCTGTCCTCCAGCCCAGATTATGTTTTCACTGTTAAGTACAAAGCGCTGGTCAGGGGGCAGTGAGGCATCATAGTATCCTACTGGTTTAAATTGGATTGAGCCATCATTGTCCTGCTGCCAGTTTACAATTTCATACTGGGCTACTGCGCCACCAGTGCTGTCAAACCATACACGGTCTCCAAATTTTACGGTAAAATTGACTTTTTTCAAAGCCTCAACAACCTAGCAAAAGATATATTTATATTATCTTGAAATCATTTAACACATTTCTAGACATATAGGTTTAATAACGTCTTGCTCTCCCTCCCTGCACATATAGTACTGTATTTCTTTTTTATTTTATTTTCATTTAGCTACTTACCTACCTGCTGTGGTTGTATTTCCAAATCTTTCTCACAACTTTTTTGTTCTCTGCATTTGATTATACTGTGCACCGCATGAGCTACAGCATAAACTGCTTTATAAACATTGCTTGCATATCTTTGTTCTGGCAAATCTTCATTATAGTTTTTCAGTGGAAGTAGATCCTGATATCCACTGCAGTTTGCGTATTGAAAAGAATCCATCTCAGTCTGTGAGCATGGAAAAGCTGTGTCCCAGAACTCTTTTATAACATAATCTGAAAACCCTTCAACGCTGATTTTTCTCACCGCAAACCCCAGTGACCCTCCTAAAAATGTAAAACTCTTTGGAGCAATCAAACTTTTTGCAGTTATCCATGCTTCCACACCAATCATTTGTAGGCCTGTAATATTCTGAATACTTAACTGCTCAAGTAGATTGTTCATCTCAAAACTTGTAAGAAATGCAACAATAACTTTTGCAGTGCCTTGTTTTATTATGTCTACCACTTTTTTAAGTTTTTCAGTCTCTGTTCGGTAGAATTTTACAGAGTACTCAACACAAATTCCCTCTTCTTGGGCTGTATTGAGGAATATATTCATTCCATAGTTTCCATAGTCATTGTCAGTATTCACAGCGCCGACCCAAGACCAGCCAAAGTGCTTGACTATGTATGCAAGTGCTCTGCTCTGGTGGTAGTCACTAGCAATAGTCCTGAAGAAAGAGGGGTAATCTTTCCTATTACTGAGGCATTCACATGTGGCTGACTGACTTATCTTATAGAGAGAGGAAGAGAGAAGGAGGAAGAGAGAAAAGAAAAGAAAGAACAAAACACATAGTTAAATCATTGAAATGGTAATCGTATAAAAAATGGGTGTTACTGCTCCTTACCACTGGAATTTTAAAAGGTCCTGTGGTTCTGGACAGAATTACTGTGGCCGAAGACTCTGATTCTCCTATGATAGCATGAATAAGTGATCCACTGCATGTATCCTCTTGTGCAAACCCATGACCATTCATCAATGCCATGGTTGAATTCATAGAAACCAGTCTTGAACCACAGTTATCATAAATTTGGTAGCCAATAGAAACATTTGGGAGAAAACTCTCACTTCTGTTAATTTCCTCAATAGCAAAAATCATTATCTGAGCCATCCGGAAATCTCTTAAATTTACACTGATAAAGCAAAAAAGAGAAGATGAGTATATATATATATATATATATATATATATATATATATATATATATATATATATATATATATATATATATATATATACACATATAATATTAACATAAAGCACACATATATACACATACTGTACAATGTTCAATATAACAAACCTGTAGCATGACAGAGGCTGAGGTTTTTCTGTAAACTCGAATGAAGATAATGTTAATTTACTGTGTACTGCAAAAATTCCTCCAATAGTTATGTCTCCACCCTTGGAAAGCAGTGGGTACTTGGGGTATCCCATCATTTGGCAAAATGTGTTTACCTTTGTCGGAAGGTGATGGAAAAACAGAAGTATGGAAATAAAGAGATGCATCCTAAAGACTGAGCTCCACTGCAGCAGACAATGCAAATGATCTGATGTAGTATTTACACTTTTATAGACATAATTAATTTGGATGAATGATTTTGAACACAGCCAATAAACTCAAAACTCAAAGGACTTTATGTGGTATTGAGATGGAGAATCAAAATATTCTTAAAATGTAAACATAGGTAGCTCTACAAAAAAATCATGCTACAAATGTAGGACTCAAAACCAGTTGTGTAAAGTGTTCAATTAAGTTTGATTAGTTACTGTACTTAAGTATCTTTTTGGCTATGTAGCAATACTCAGTAGTACCAGTGTATCAAATGTATTAGCAACATTTTCTCAATAATTTGATTTAAGTATATGCACTTTTTCCTCCAACATTTGTGATGAGTAATATAGTTACTCCATGGCACCTTTTTTGTGCATGTTTATTTCTGTGGCTGCAGGTATTTGTTAGTCACAAATGCTGCATACATGAATCAAAGTCATCTAAAAGGCAATTAAATGTAACAATTCAAGTAAAATATATATTTTATTGAAAAAAAAGGGTCATTTCCTTAATCTTTTAGTGAAAAACAAATTCATGAACATTGTAGCATGTTGATGTATTGCTATTTTGAGGTATTTCGTTTTTTCACATTTTTTCTCAAATTCTCATATTTTGAGAATTCATTTTTTAGAAAATGAACATTTGATTGCTGCCCTCACAAGTAAACTGATTTTTATTTCACACGGGTATTGATGACTAGTGCATCTTTGAGGCTACATTAAGCACAAGTAAAATACTTAAGTACTGTTAAAAGCAGATGCTCTTTAGAAAGTACTCTTTGGTAAAATAAAATATACTTTTATTCTTTTATTCTTATTCTTATACTTATACTCAAGTCATATTAGCATTGTTGACTTATAATGGTCAGTGGTGGAAAGAGTACTAAGAAATTGTACTTGAGTAAAATGTAACAGGATAGGGTATGACTACACTTCCCATATGTCCATGGGGTAGCATAAGGGTCACGTATGTACATACTAAAAATGGACACACGGTAACATGCTCTCTGCTTTTTCGCTCATTGATACTACAAACAAGCGAGCATGATTGTCGTAAACAATCACCTTTGTCTCCTAATTGACAAGATATCTCATCAATGGTGGGGAATGAGTTAAGGAATAATTTACTTACAAGTAAAAGTAAAAGTACTGAAAAAATAATATGACTCAAGTAAGATTAAAATAGTAGTTTAATTAACGCTAACTCTAACACTTATATACTTGTGTATGTAATGTCTGTTTCACAAATGAGACCCAGGAAGTTCCTTATATAGACGAATGCATGAAATATCACTAGATATGCAGCTGTTTTAAGATGGAAGAGAATAACTGGAAGACAATTAACTTATAGTTCTTAACTTATAGTTCTATAGAAATTCTGGACCATTTCACCATCTGTCTGAACCAAGAAATGAAAAGGCCATGTGATGTGGAATGTGCAGGATTAAAAAAAATCCGTCCAGAAAACAGAAAATGGAATTTCAATCTCTCTTTTGAGCATTCTGTCAACCTAAGCAGTGGCAACTCTGGCCTTGCCCAATCTTACAGAAGGAGTCTGATTCGGTGCTCCTTTGAAAGGAACATCAACACGGAATCATCAACGTAGAAATTCCTTCAAATTGTATTAAGAACATTGTCATATTGTGCTGTTTTCTTGAGTGTATAATTAACACAACTATTTGAAGAGACAGCACCAAATAATTTCACCAACCCTGAAAAAGCTCTTGGATTAAAGATGTGTCTTGAAACGAAGACCCACAATCAAATACAACTCTAATTTTCTTCTTTCTTTTATGGTACACACCATGATGGGGTATTATACCACACTTTTCTGAATGTTCCTGATGGCCTATCTACTGGTACCTTTTCAGCATGCCCTTTCTCCACTCATGAATTCTTTAAAATCTGCAAAAACATTATCTCTTGGAATCTCTTCATGAGGGTATTAGCTTGCTGTTCAGCTGCCCTTCTGTTATTAGGCAATCAGACAATTTTCTTGATGGAATGGAAGTCAAAGTTGATAGTGGCCATCATGTTTCATAACAAAATCTGTAGCAAGTTTGAGAAATATCCTGTCCTCAACTGAATGCTCATGCTTCTCATAACAGGCCTTTTTAGAAAAATTATGATTTAGCTGGCTCACAAGAATCTCTTCTAAACTGGAAATTGAAACTCTGCTGCAGAACACATTAGTCCTTCATTTTTACTTATAGTTGGGCTTTTGTCTGAGGTTAAACAAAGAGCTCTTGAGGGAGCTGACTGCCCGCATTGCAAGCATATGCCACTGCACGTGCTTTGCTCCCAGAATGATATCTTTAAGGAAGAATAATTTTCCAGCAATCCACAAAGGTGTTGTGACCCTAGAATAAACTGTTCTCGGCCTGCCTCTTCATCCCTCAAATGCTGAAAAAATGTTGTGGGGATGAAAGAGCGTGGTTATAGGATGAAGCTGCAGGTTAAGCAGACGCTCATAAGCTATCTTTCACCCACAGTAGCATCGTCCTTAAAGGCCCCTGCACTCCAAGACATTGCAAACTACATCAGAGCAGGGAGTATTTGGCAGCAGGTCAGGCCAGTGCGTGTCTGCACACTGTGGCAGCTGAAAGAGCTGGATGAAGGTGAGCAGATGAGCTCTGATGACACCAAGGTGCTCAGGCATAGAGCAGAAAGTAGATACTCTCTCACAAAGAAAAAAGCCATTGAGGAGATCCCTCTTCACAAAAGAGGGACGTCTACAGCTGCTACTTCATAGTTTTAGAACTCAGGCTCCTGGACCTCTCAGTGATGAATCTGAAGTTCAGGATGCTCACTGTCAAACAGTTTGTGTCCTAAATCAAGACCGAGGACTGGTTTGTCACAATAAATCTAAAAGACGCTTATTTTCAAGTGTCCATCCACCCTTCTCACAGCAAGTGCCTGAGGTTCACTTTCAGGGGCGAAGTTATACCAATATTAGGTTCTTCCCCTTGGCCTTGTACTCTCACCCTGCATGTTCACCCTGCAGGCTCGTATGATCCCTGCTTGGATTGAGTCGATCCTCACTGCAGTCGCAAGAGTAAAAGGCTGGTCACTCACTGTCAAGCAGTTCCAGAGACTGCTGGGCCTTATGGCAGCTGTGTCCAATGTCGTACACTGACCACCTTAAAAAAAGAGATTTTCTCGTTTTTCTCCTATTGTATTCAACGTTTGCTACAGTTATACTTAAATTAAACTTATACATACTAGTATATATACTTTTTTATATACAATTCAGTCAACTTAAGTATATACTTAATACAATACATTTAAAAGAGTAACCCCTGAGGTTTAAAAAAAAACTTAAAGAATATGCATAGGCCAAAACAGTTTTGAAAGAAAAAAAGATAAGGATCCAGAGCCCATATCCTGTGAAACACTGTGTATTCTATGAAGGCGAAACAGTGCTGTACAACACAGAAGAGGTGACAAAAATCATGAAGGGGAAACTACCTCAGCAGTTGATTATGTGGAGCAACTGAAAAGTTTCATATGAAAATGATTGATAATGGTAATGCATCCTCAGAATTTCCCTGTCTGTTTATTTTGGAGAAAATGGAAGGACAGTATTGTGTTATCACAGGTATGGCTGTATTTTTCTTTTTTTTGTAAATACAGTCATTCACATAAACTTTGGTAGGTTTTTTGGTAAAAAGTGGTATCCCTTTCCAGTTTCTATTTATTTCAGTTCTAATACTGGGGAATTTACTCAAGCCATTATTTATCAAGCTGCTTTGTCAGTAAGGGCCCTCACTTGTATTTACAGGTTTGAGGTTTTTCCCTCGGATTCAAACTGCCATGCAGGATCGAGAAAGGTCCATAGATGTCACGCGTGTGATAGGCAGGAGAGCACACAACTAGCGTAAATGAAAATAAAGAGTTTTAATCTCCTCAGCGATGACAATAAACGATACAACTACAGGCAGGCAGGCAGGCAGATACGACAAAATCACACGCATACAAAGATGAGATCGGACAAACAGAACTGAAATCACAGGACTTAAATAAACCGGGTAAATGACTAAATTAACTATACACAGCTGAAGACAATTAACTAAATTAGGTCACACGGAACACATGGCACACGACAAAAACAATAACAAAGTCCAGAGAACGTGACATTACCCCCCCCCCCGGAAGGTGAGTCCTCGCACCTAAAGAGTAACATCAAAACAAAACTAGGAATTGGGGATATCGGATCTTGGGAGGAGGTTCTGCTGGAGGACGGCCCCCAGGAGGGAGTAGACAGACAGTCCAGGGAGGAACAGACGAAGGGAGGAGCCAGGGAGGAGACAGGAGGAGTCCGGAGCAGGAGGAGATCCAGAGCCCAGCCATGGTGGTCCACCGTGGAGCCGACGGAGGGAGGAGCTATGGAGGAGGAGCAGCCGTTGACTCCATGGGGCCGACCGACGGCGGCGGAGCAGGTGGTGGAGGAGACTGAGGTGGAGGCGGAGAGCCGAAGAGCCAGGGTGACGCCGAGGCGCTGGAGGCGACCGCCGCGGAGACGGGGGACAGGAAGGACGCGGCAGAGCCAGAGCGACAGAGGACTGAGGTGGAGCCGGAGGGAAGAAGGAGCCTGACAGAGCCGGTGGGATGGAGGGACAAGGCGAAGCCGGAGGAGAGGAATCCCGAGGCGACGGATGGTCGACGACAGACCAAGGCGGAGCCGGAGGAACGATGGAGGGGAGTCCGGGACTCGGAGGCAGGACGGTGAGGCGAGGGATCCTCCACCCTCAATTTTTTACTATGCAGTAAAACTGATTAATGCACAGGTAGTTCCAATATGCTTTGCACATCAGCAGTGTTATCTTGGTAAAACCAACTGCACATCAAAGCTGAGAAATGTGAATACCACGTAACCCAAAGCTCCTTTCTAGGATATCAAATCAGAGGACTGAGGTGGAGCCGGAGGAAAGAAGGAGCCTGACAGAGCCGGTGGGATGGAGGGACAAGGCGGCCGGAGGAGAGAATCCCGAGGCGACGGATGGTCGTCGACGACAGACCAAGGCGGAGCCGGAGGAACGATGGAGGGGAGTCCGGGACTCGGAGGCAGGACGGTGAGGCGAGGGATCCTCCACCCTCAATGTTTTACTATGCAGTAAAACTGATTAATGCACAGGTAGTTCCAATATGCTTTGCACATCAGCAGTGTTATCTTGGTAAAACCAACTGCACATCAAAGCTGAGAAATGTGAATACCACGTAACCCAAAGCTCCTTTCTAGGATATCAAATCAGAGGACTGAGGTGGAGCCGGAGGAAAGAAGGAGCCTGACAGAGCCGGTGGGATGGAGGGACAAGGCGAAGCCCGGAGGAGAGGAATCCCGAGGCGACGGATGGTCGACGACAGACCAAGGCGGAGCCGGAGGAACGATGGAGGGGAGTCCGGGACTCGGAGGCAGGACGGTGAGGCGAGGGATCCTCCACCCTCAATGTTTTACTATGCAGTAAAACTGATTAATGCACAGGTAGTTCCAATATGCTTTGCACATCAGCAGTGTTATCTTGGTAAAACCAACTGCACATCAAAGCTGAGAAATGTGAATACCACGTAACCCAAAGCTCCTTTCTAGGATATCAAATCAGAGGACTGAGGTGGAGCCGGAGGGAAGAAGGAGCCTGACAGAGCCGGTGGGATGGAGGGACAAGGCGAAGCCGGAGGAGAGGAATCCCGAGGCGACGGATGGTCGACGACAGACCAAGGCGGAGCCGGAGGAACGATGGAGGGGAGTCCGGGACTCGGAGGCAGGACGGTGAGGCGAGGGATCCTCCACCCTCAATTTTTTACTATGCAGTAAAACTGATTAATGCACAGGTAGTTCCAATATGCTTTGCACATCAGCAGTGTTATCTTGGTAAAACCAACTGCACATCAAAGCTGAGAAATGTGAATACCACGTAACCCAAAGCTCCTTTCTAGGATATCAAATCAGTCACCAAGGAGTAAAGATGGATGAACTGAAGGTAACCACAGTAACCGAATGGCCCAAACCTACAACCGTAAAGAAACGTCAAAGATTTCTGGGCTTCGCAAACTTTTATCAACTGTTCATCCAAAATGACAGCCTAGTCGCAGTTCCTCTGACTTCCCTCTTAAGAGGAAAACAAACCAAGTTAAGGTGGACCCAAGAAGCTATTCAAGACTTCACCTCACTTAAAGAAAGATTCACCTCAGCCCCAATTCTCAAACACCTGATCCTAACTCACCGTTTATCGTGAGAGGTCGACGCATCAGACTGTGGTATCAGAGCCGTTCTCTCTCTCAGAGATCTGACCAATCAGGCAAACTTCACCTGTGCGCCTTCTTATTATGATGTTGGCAATAAGGAGCTTCTATCCATGAAGGCAGCAAACCACCTTCCACTCATTGCCCCCCCAATAAATAATACGTTCTGACAAGTCTCAGACAATGAATCATGCAATGGGTTCATACCTCCCTCAATGCAGGACACCCAGGCATTTCCTGAACCATTCAACTCATCCAGAATTCCTTTTGGTGGCCCAAAAAGCCTTTAACACAACATATCACATCATTCGTCAAATCATGTTCGGTCCGCGCCCAATCCAAAACCCCTAAAGAATTACTCTCTGGTCTGCACCAACCATTACCCATTCCACAACAACCCTGGTCTCACCTCTCCATCGACTTTATCACAGACCTACCAATCTCCAATAACTATACCACAATCCTTGACCGTTTCTCCAAATCCTGCCTCCTGATCCATCTAAAAGGACTCCCCACTGTAATGGAGATAGCTTTGGCACTGATTCCCAACATCTTCAGCTTATAGTCAGCGACTGGGATACTTAGTTCATGTCCCAAGTCTGGAGAGCCTTCTGTAAGCAACTTGACATTAACAAAAGCCTTACATCGGGGTATCACCCACAATCAAGTCGAACGTCTTAACCAAGAAACCGGCAGATACTTATGGAGTTACTGTAGCAGAGAACAGCATTGATGGTCAGAGTTTCTTCCATGGGCCGAGTACGCTCAAAATTCATTGACCCACTCCTCTACCAGACTCACTCTCATCAAATGTGTTCTGGGGTTCCAACCTCCCATGTTCCCTTGGTCAGGAGAACCTTCATCTGTTCCTACAGTTGATGAATGGATACGTCATAGTTAGAGGGTGTAGGACAGCGCTCATGTTCGTCTCCAGTAAGAAACAAGGAAATTCAAGTCAACAGACGACAGCATTCACACCCTCCCTACCAACCAGGACAACAGGTCTGTTTTTCCACCAGAGACATCAAGCTGCGGCTACAAAGCAGGAAGCTCAGTCCCAGGTACATAGGTTCTTTTAAAATTCTAGAGAGAATTAATGATGTCACCTATAGACTTGAGCTTCCTGTTAATTATCATATCTCTCCATCCTTCCATGTTTAACTCCTGATCCCGGCCACGAGGCTCCAGAACCACCCCCACCACTGGACATTGATGGGGCTCCAGCCTACCAGGTCAACAAACTACTGGACTCTAGACAAAGCTAGATATGTAGTGGATTGGGATCAGCTCCAATATTGGGAGGGATACGGACCTGAGGAGAGATCCTGGGTAACCGCCCGGAATATTCTTGATCGGCCACTCATTGAGGAGTTCCACAGAGCCAGACCCGATCAACCAGCTCCACAACCAAGAAGATGACTACGATAATGATCACGGGGACAACCATGTAGAGCTCCAGGAGTTGCTCCTAGAGGGGGGGATAATGTAATGCCTAACCAGCAGAGGGAGTCCTCACCTTCCTGTTGAAGGGCTTTATAACCAGAGGCTCTACACATGATCGATGCAAAGTATTGCCAGTTTGACTGCCTTACTGAGCATTTCTTACTCTGTTTGTTGTTCATGTGTATGACCATAGCCTGTTTACCTGATTCACGTCTCTCGGATTCTGCTTTGTTTTGTTTGCCTGATTAAATTGTTAACCTGTTACCCGCTCACTGCCTGCCTACTGACCCTGTATTTCAGACTACCCCTAAACCTGTCTGCTGTTTGGACTGTCTGCCTGGTATTAACCCTGCTTTTCTCTTATCGTTCAAGTCTTTTGTCTTTTCCTCTAATAAACTTCCACAAATGGATTGTACTTTGTCTTCTGTGTCATTGTTACACCATGTAAGCGGGATTATCAACGTTTAGCCATGCATTAAAGGATTTAAAATCCTTACTTATACCACTTAGAATCAGTGCCATTTTTGTCCAAAAATTAACATGATCATAAACGTAATGTTAATTTTTGTAACATTTTTTTTGTTTTTTTACAACAGCTCAAAAAAGGTAACTAAGAGACTTAAGTTTTAGACACCACATTGCCCCTTTTTTGCTCTACTTCGCCAACAAAAATAATTCCAAAAATAATAATGAAATACATCTAAATGGCACTTCTTGTGCAGCTTCCGTGTTGATTTCATAATTTTCATTTGAGAGAGAGAAAGAGGGCACCCTTCTCTCATGTCGTCATTCACTGTAATTATAGCTTGTGGTCTGGAATATAATAACTCTATGGCTTTAAGGATATTTTTATTAAAACCACAATGTTCTAAAACTATATATAGATATGACCATTTGACTTTTCTATTCTTTTCATAGACTTTTCTATTTGTTTTAATATGTGCATCTGAGGGTAAAATTAACCCTGTCTGGCCATTATGTATTAAAGTAATCTTACTATTCTCATATTCAAGACTGATATAGTCCTATATGAGCCAGTAATTTGCCTTTCCTTCCTTTGGAATAGAGGAGATTGCCTCATTCCACAAGATAGGATTCCCTCTTTAGGAAGTGCAGTGTTGCAGGCAGAAAGACGGATAGGGACCAGTTGTTCCTTACATTTTTTATTTACTGGTCAGAAAACTCGCCAGACCTAAACCCCATAGAGAATCTGGGGTACTGTCAAGAGGACAGAAACAAGAGACCAAAAAATGCAAATGAGCTGAAGGCCACTTTTAAAGAAGCCTTGGCTTCCATACCAGTTCAAGTCTGTGCCCACCGATGGCGCAGTTGCGGAGTCTGGCACGACCAAGGAACCATCGCTGAGGAGAGCGACAGAGCCGTGGAGCGCCACCAGACCCGAGTCGACTGTAACAGACCAGGTGCGTGAGCCGGCAACAGAGTTCGCCACGGAGGAGACAGCCGTTTACAGCGAGAGCGCGGAGTGGAGCTCCGCCCACTGCACATCGGCTGAGGATGAACTGATCATCCACCTGGAGCTGCTGGATCTACAAGAGGAGCTGGACAATGTGGATTTGGACTTAGACTGGGCACCTCTCCTGTATCCTGAGTTCCTGTTCCTGTCCAGTCGTCCGGTTAGCCCGCTGGTTCCACCCAGCCGTCCGATTAGCCCGCTGGTTCTGGCCAGCCGTCCGGTTAGCCTGCTGGTTCTGCCCAGCCGTTCTGAATGCCTGCCTCAAGAGCGCACCCTAGAGACTGTTCCCCGTGCGCTCCCTCCAGTTCCAGGGTTGTTGTGGAATGGGTAATGGTTGGTGCAGACCAGAGAGTAATTCTTTAGGGGTTTTGGATTGGGCGCGGACCGAACATGATTTGACGAATGATGTGATATGTTGTGTTAAAGGCTTTTTTGGGCCACCAAAAGGAATTCTGGATGAGTTGAATGGTTCAGGAAATGCCTGGGTGTCCTGCATTGAGGGAGGTATGAACCCATTGCATGATTCATTGTCTGAGACTTGTCGGAACATATTATTTATTGGGGGCAATGAGTGGGGGTGGTTTGCTGCCTTCATGGATAGAAGCTCCTTATTGCCAACATCATAATAAGAAGGCGCACAGGTGAAGTTTGCCTGATTGGTCAGATCTCTGAGAGAGAACGGCTCTGATACAACAGTCTGATGCGTCGACCTCTACGATAAACGGTGAGTTAGGATCAGGGTGTTTGAGAATTGGGGCTGAGGTGAATCTTTCTTTAAGTGAGGTGAAGTCTTGAATAGCTTCTTGAGTCCACCTTAACTTGGTTTGTTTTCCTCTTAAGAGGGAAGTCAGGAGCTGCGCGACTAGGCTGTCATTTTGGATGAACAGTTAATAAAAGTTTGCGAATCCCAGAAATCTTTGACGTTCCTTTAAGGTTGTAGGTTTGGGCCATTCGGTTACTGCGGTTACCTTCAGTTCATCCTTGGTGACTGATTTGATATCCTAGAAAGGAGCTTTGGGTTACGTGGTATTCACATTTCTCAGCTTTGATGTGCAGTTGGTTTTACCAAGATAACACTGCTGATGTGCAAAGCATATTGGAACTACCTGTGCATTAATCGGTTTTACTGCATAGTACCTGCCAGCCAATCAGACTTGAGTATTCAGACAGACCATGGAATAAATATGTACATCTGCCTCCTTGTCTTAAATTTGTGAACATTCAAAATTATTTTAATTAACCAAATCATGCAATGAAAAAACACACTGTAAATGTGCACGCAATTTGAAAGCAATGCTAGGCCTGAGCACTCTGTATGGATGTTTTCAATGGTCTTTGCAAAATACTTGAGCATGTCAAATCGCAAATCGCAACAACAACAATTAAGATATTATTGCAGACAACTGCACACCCCTGCTGCTGAAGAATAATGAGAAGATCTGTCATCTTTTTATCCTAGCAGCACCAAAGCAGGATTAACATGTTTAGATACTTCAAAATAAGTTATCCAGAGCAGGGTTTAGGCACAGAATGATTAGTGAAGATATTCCTATTGGCAGTACTATTAGCTAATCTCCAAATTTTATAATTGTTTTCAGAATTACAGATCAGATTCTACATCATATGTCCAAATTTAATGGAGGAAGGAAAGAAATGTTATTATAACAGAAGAGGCTTGATAAAAAAATTAAAAAAATAAATAAATCTGTGTAAATCTTAATGAGAAACCACAGGCTCACACCTCTGGAGGTTATTTGTATAGAAAAATTGTATTATTATTAAAAATAATAATATTTCCGTGGTGAAATCGAATCTGGGTGTTGGAGATAATGTAATATAGTAGAAGACGACCTCTGGTGGCAATTGGACAGAAGGTCATGAACTGGTTGAGTGAGAGTTACACTAGAGTCACACTTTTCTTTTATTCCTTGATTAAAAAAACAAAGTATAAAATGCAACGAACAACTATAGGGACAACTAACATGTAGCAAGCCTCTCGGTTCTTTATTTTAGCCCTTCACAAGAGCCATGAAGTTTTAAAACATTTGTGCAATAATAATTGTTAGAAACAGTTAACAGTTAACATACTGACCAAATAATTTTTATCCTCGACCCTATATCTACCCTTACAGATAGCCTGTTTGCATTGTTACATTTTCAGATAAAAATTATTTGCTATTTTTAACATTTGTTTTTCTCTTATTGGGACCATACTCCTTTGTCAGGCATTGTCAGGCTTTTTTATAACCAATGAAATCAACAACAAAAAAGTAATTAATTGTATAATTTAGCCTTGACATAACTCAATGTGATCACATAAAAATTAGGATGCAATTTACATAAAAAGTGATTCTATAAAAACATACATTTACTTACATTTTTATAGACACTAAATCCAACACTAATGTATTTTCGGCAACTAAACATACAAATATTTCACTATTTAAATGTCTAACACGGATCCTTATTATTGAAATGTCGACACAAATTTTATTAGTACTATTTTCTTTTGTTGTCATATGAACTTGTTTCAGTTGCATTATTAAACTTATTTACTTGATAAGAAATTATAATTACTATAAAGTAGTTCAGATTTTTGCTTCCAGCTTGTTTCCAAAGAGGTCTAATGTTAAACCTTTATCTTGTTAAACAAGACTTCATGTTATACCCTTTTAATAAATAACAATTCTGCAATAGTTTAACCTCTACCTGTCACTTAATATCTACTTGCCATGGAACACAAAAGGCATTTTCTCCGACATGTGACTGACAACAGAACTATAAATACACCAAAAATGCAACATTTTAAGAAATGTTATTTCTGCTCTTTAATGCAAAATGCTGATTGTGACATGCAAAGTTTCTGGTGAGGTGTATTTGAATGATGCGTTCCTGACCTGCTGTCTTCACAAGCTCACAGAGGATCGGGAAAGTAATTTATAACATAAATTCCAAACCAACTGTATTTCTGTACCAAATATATTATTATAATTGCATTTATCTATCCGTCATGTTTTTCTTATACTATACAGAGATAAGTATGTTTAGGTTTAGAGGTAGGAGTGAGGAACTACAATAATATTTTTGAATGCTATGTTGTTACTAAAATGGTTATTTTCCTGCATTTCGGTCAATTGTGTTTAATATGTTTTTATATTCGCTACAAATGGGAAGGTTTGGGGTAGGTTAAGGGTCTAACAATATAAATTGCTTATTGATAAAATGTTAAAAATGAAATGATGCGAAAATTATATAAAATATACGTTAATATTTTAACCAAATATGCCTAGAGTTTCGTACACATTTTAAATGTTGAAATATGTCTAAACTGTACGTTTAGCATCAATAAAAACATAGCAAATTTTACCTTTTGTGGTTGTAAATATTACATATTAATACCTACGTATAAACATGAGACTTGACTGCATAACCTCATTACTTTTATTCATTTTTCAGTAGGATTTGGATTAATTTTTTCCCATCAGATGTTGCTTTGTATTTTGTTCAGGTTTAAGCAGGATGATATAAAATTTTGGAGCAAATATACAAAGTAATAACCCAAAACTTGAGGCTAAAATAGCAAATATTTCAACAGCAACTGTAAATTTTCAGGAGAACTGACATAAGCTGGTATAAATGTAATCCATACAGCACAGAAAATCAGCATACTGAAAGTGATGAATTTGGCTTCATTAAAGTTGTCAGGCAGCAGCGTATGAGCCAGAAAAGCTAAAATGAAGCACAATACAGCCAGAAGGCCAATGTAACCCAGCACAGCAGAGAAACCTATAGTGGAACCCAGACTGCACTCGAGAATTATCTTTTCATTATAGTATTTCATATTTTTATAGGAAATGGTGGAGATATTGTTAGCCAAAGCACACATATAAGAACCTGTATAACCGTAAAGGCAAGAACACTGAGCCGTTGTTGTACAGGACCAAACCATCTCATGACATTATTTCCTGGAAGTGTAGCTTTGAAGGCCATTAACACCACTATTGTTTTTCCCAAAACACAGGAGATGCAGAGAACAAAAGTGATCCCAAACGCTGTGTGACGCAACATACAGGACCACTCAGTGGGCCGACCAATGAAAGTAAGTGAACAGAGAAAACACAGAGTCAATGAGAAGAGCAGCAGGAAGCTCAGCTCTGAGTTGTTGGCTTTTACTATGGGGGTGTCCTTCTTACTGTAAAACAGAATGGCTACCAGCAGAGTTAATCCTACTCCAAACAGTGAGAAAAGACTAGCACTATACCCATAACTTCTGTGAATGACAGAAACTCTACAGCCTTTAACACACATTTATTTTTCTCAGCATTAGACCAGTATTCCCTTGGACACTGCTTGCAGTTATTTGAATCTGGAAAGGAAGTCGTTTTCACTATAGTTAGAAGACAAAAGGGCAGTTATTATTATTAATATTATTATTATTTTTATTATTATTATTCAACTCATTTGATAGAAAAACTGCACCGAAAAAGTAAAAGAAGAACACAAATAGAACAACTAACTGATTTTCTTTGAAACTGTGAGATGGGCCAAGTTTACCTGTCTCATTACTGATTTCTCCTTCTGCACATGGAATACAGTCATAACAGCAGACAGGTCTTCCTTTCTGTGTAGCCTTCCTAGTACCTGGAAGACAGCTCACTGCACACAGACTTTGGCTTCTGCATAGAAACATTACACTAATGTACATATACAGACTATTGCAGCTTTGAAACATGAAATAATTCAAGCACTAGCAGTCTGCTATATTGTGACAATTTTTAGAAAATTATTTAAAGTGCTGCTCCAAATTTAGCAGTATCATTAAGACTAATTAGCATGGTACCTTTTTTCTAGTGGCCAGTGTCCTTTAAGCCTTGATCAGGCCTGACAAACTTTCCAGTGACACAAACAAACTTTCCAGACAGGATATATTATTATATATAGCACTTTACCTTGAGCTGTCCTCCAGCCCAGACTATGTCTTCAGTATTAAGTGAAAAGCTGGTCAGGGGCAGTGAGGCATCATAATATCCCACTGGTTTAAATTGATTGATCCATCAGAGCCCTGCTGCCAGTTCACAACTTCATACTGGGCTACTGTTGCACCAGTGCTATCAAACCATACACGATCTCCCATTTTTACAGTGAAATTGGACATTTTCAGAGCCTCAACTACCTAGCAAAAATACAGATCAATAATGATATGGGAATAAGAAATTAACACATTGGCAAATACAACATAAACAGGTTAGCAAGTCTAGATATCTAGATAGATAGATACCTGCTGTGGTTTTATTGTTAAGTTTTGCTTGCAGCCTTCATGTTCTTTGCATTTGAGTAAATTATGTAGTGAATGAGCCACAGCATAAACTGCTTTGTACAGGTTACTAGCATATCTTTGTTCAGGAACATCTTCATTATAGTTTTTTAGCACAAGCAGATCTTGATATCTGCTGCAACTTAATTCCGTTTGAGAAGAATTTGAATAATTCCTCTTAATATCTGAGCATGGAAATGCTGTTTCCCAGAATGCTTTTAGAACATAATCTGCTAAACCTCTGATATTTATTTTTTTCACTGCAAAACCCAGTGATCCTCCCAGCACATGGAAACTGTTTGGAGTGATCATACTACTTGCTGTTATCCATGCCTCAACTCCAATCACCTGCAGACCTGTAATGTTTTGAAAACTTAGCTGATCAAGTAGATTGTTCATCTCAAAACTGGTAAGAAATGCAATAATTACTTTTGCAGTGCCCTTTTTTATTGTGTCTACTACAATTTTTAGTTTTTCAGTTTCTGTTCTCTGGAATTTTACAGAGTACTCCACACAAATGCCCTCTTCCTGGGCTACATTCAGAAATATGGCCATTCCATAGTTTCCATAGTCATTGTCACTGTTCACAGCTCCAACCCAAGACCAGCCAAAGTATTTGACTATGTATGCAAGTGCTCTGCTCTGGTGATAATCGCTAGCAATAGTCCTGAAGACAGAGGGGTAGTATTTTCTATTACTGAGACATTCACATGTGGCTGAGTGACTTATCTGGGGGGAAAAAAGGATGAAACAGTTATACAGTAACATACATGATAATGTCAAACATTTACCTTCATCTCTGCTTACCACTGGAATTTTAAAAGATCCTGTTGTTCTGGACAGAATCACTGTGGCAGAAGACTGTGGTTCCCCTATGATAGCATGTATAGAGGACCGTCCATTGCATGTCTCCACTTCTGCAAACTCTGGTTCATTCATCAGTGCCATAATTGCACTCATAGAAGCCAGTCTTGAACCACAGCTATCATAAATTTTGTAGCCAACAGAAACATTTGGGAGCAAAATGTCATTTTTGTTAATTTCGTCTATGGCAAAGATCATAGTTTGAGCCATCCGGAAATCTTGTAGATTCACACTGTAAAAACATTACACCAGTAGACAACTAAACAAATAAACATATCAAATTCAAGTTTTTTTTTTCCTTTGACTTTTTATCATATGTTTTTTCACAACAAAAATATTGCATTAAATACATTCAAAACTACGGCAGACAATGTAACAAACCTGGAGCATGATAGAAGCTTAGGTTTTTGTGTAAACTCAAAAGAAGACAATTCTAATTTACTGTGTATTGCTAAAATTGATCCAATAGTTATGTCTCCATCCTTAGAAAACAGTGGGTACTCAGGGTCTCCCATTATTCTGCAATTCTTTTTTTCAGCTGTCACATTAAGGTGACAGAAAAGCAGGAGTGTGTAAAGCAAGAGAAGCATCCCAATGATTGAGCTGAACTATGACTGCCAAATTCAAATGACCTGATACAGCACTCTCACTTTTATAGGCATAATTAATATGGATCATTTCTTGTACACGTTGAAAGTGACCTCATAGGGCAGGACGTCTATCAGGCTGAATAGGAGTGGAATAGTCTAATTTGAGAGTCTAATATTAGTCTATCAGAAGGTAGCCAACACTTATGTTGCAATACTTTGTATAGGATAAAGCCTATGAAACCCTGCTTAGTTTAATACAAAATACATATTCTTTTTCATCTTATATGCTTTTTCTATCATTTATCCTGTCTTGGCACTACCCTATTTGTGCCCTGTGACTTTATTTTGTGATTGATGAATTAAAACCATTTTTGCTGTAGCTTGTTTGTTAGAGGATATTCACCAAAAGACAGGACATGTTCTTTTATGTCTTTTTTATTTTGCATTTATTTTGTAATCAACAGCATTGATTATTGCTTAATAATAGACATAGCCTTTGTCTAAATCAAAACTGCTGATTCGTTGCCTGGTGATGACACTCCTTAATCATGCACACAAATAATCAAATATCAGATATTCCATCTCTTGATTAAAATTAAATCATAAAAACTAAATATATTAATATTATAAAAGAAAATTACAATAAACGTGTTAATGAGGTAAAATGTTGCATGTCATCCTGCAGGAAACAGCATGATATGTCATATTAACTATCCATCTAAAAAAAGATAAACAAATAAATAAAAAATTACACACACACACACACACACACACACACACACACACACACACACACATATATATATATATATATATATATATATATATATAGTGACGAGCATCCTGAGCAGCCATCAGCATCGCCTGGCAACCGACAAGGAGCACCTGGCCACACCATCATAGGCTGATCGAGAGATTTAACCAGACTCTGAACATGCGCCGACACGTGGTGGCAGAGGACAGACAGGACTGGGACTTAATGCTGCCCTATATACTCTTCTCGTATCAGAAAAGTCCACTAAGCCTCAATTGGTTTCAGTCCCTTCTAACTTCTCTTTGGTTGGCAGCCACAGGGCCTCCTGGATGTTGCCAACAAGGCCTGGGAGCAGCAGCCACCAGCCCATCGCACCGATGTGGAGCATGTTAAGGAGATGAGGAGAGGATAGGCGCGCATCATGCCATTAGTCCGGCACCACCTGTGCAATGATGGAAAGAATCAGCCCGGACATGTACACACTGCCCCATCCAGGCTGCTGGCGACCCGACCGACTCTATCACGTTAACCTCCTAAAAAGATGGAGAGGGAATGAGGCCAAGTCTCCAGCCTTGCGTTCACCGATCCGTGGTTGTTAATGTCAACCCCCACCTCTCGGCTGCCCAGAAGAAGGAGCTCCACCAACTGGTCGGTCAGTTTTCTGAAGTGTTCTCCCCTTGCCCCAGGCGGACCCACGTCATCGAACATGAGATTGCGTCCCAAATTCAACAGATGCTCAAGTTGGGGGTAATTGAATCGTCACATAGCCACTTGTCCAGCCCCATAATGATGGTCCTGAAGCCCGACGGCACCCTCCACTTCTGCAATAATTTTTGCCACTTAAACAAGGTCTCCGAGTTTGACAAGTACCCCATGCCACGCATGGATGAGTTGCTGGACCGACTGGGAAGGGCCCGGTATATCTCCACTCTGGATTTAACAAAAGGATACTGGCAGGTACCCCTCTCAAAAAACCTCTAAACCAAAAACTGCTTTCTCTTCCCCCAGCGGACACTGGCAGTACCGGACCCTTCCCTTCGCTCTCCATGGATTCCAGCGTATAATCGTCATCCACTTAGAGACCTCAGAGGACCACCTGGCTGGTGCTATCCAAACTCCGGAGGGCTGGACTCACAGCCAACCCCAGTAAATGACAAAGCAAAGCTGTTCAAAGCAAAGTACCTGGGTTTCCAAGTCGGGAGGGGCCTCATCCGACCCCAGGAGAAGAAGGTGGAAGCCGTGCAGAACCGGTACTCTGAGCGCCGGATTTCAGCTGTTGCAGACAGATGCCTCTGATACTGGACTAGGAGCTGTTCTCTCCCAGATCCAGGAGGGAGAGGAGCATCTGATCTTGTACATCAGCCAAAAGCTGACCCAACCAAGAGAAACTACGCTGGGGTAGAAAAGGAGGCCCTGGCCGTCAAGTGGGCAGTCCTGGAGCTGCAGTATTACCTCCTCGGCCGGTAATTTTACCCTTCTTACCAATCACGCCCTTGCAGTGGATGCTGGAGCGGCGAACACCAACGCTGACGGCCTCTCTCGAATCTGGGCAGCTTTCGCGGTCTGTCAGGGATCACTCCCCACCACTCCCTATTTTTTCCCCTAAACGCACATCTCATTACAGGACCAGGACAACGCATGAGGGGTGGGAGTGTGACGAGCGTCCCAAAGTAGCCATCAGTTTCGCCCCTGGCAACTGACGAGGAGCACCTGGCCACGGCCATCACAGGCTAATCGGTCCCAGCTACTCCCCATTACTGAAGTGGTATAAAAGGCCCCGCGGCACGCCAACTACAAGCATTTGTCTCCATGAAAGCTCATGTAACCAGGTATAACAGACCCATTAATATTATAATTGAGTTCACTAAAAAGAAAAGAGAACTAAAAAATCCGCTGATGTGAACAAATAAAGATACAGAAAATAAACAGTCTCTCTCTCTCTTTTATCGCAATTGTATGCATCACACAGTTTACGTATTCCCACGTGGGTGTAGGTAGCCTCAGCAGCCAATCAGAGGTTACGCAAGTCACGTTCAGCGTGTCGACACAGAGACGAGGCGCGGGTGCAGCTTCTTCCGGTTTTTTCTAAAATCATAGCGAGAGAGACGGGGGTAGCTGTGTGTTAGCAAGGAGTCAAAACCAGGACAAAATTTTGGAGGTTTGCCTAAAAAAGGAAAAGAAAGAGTCGGAGCACACTTCACCGAAGATCCGGAGTCGTGTTATAGAACGAAGTTACGTCGGCTAACCACTTGCCCTTTTGTCTGGGAAGTTGCCACGAGGTCCATCATCGTCGCGTTACACCTTGATATACCCGGAGCAACGGTCAGGTTTTTTTTTGTAGGACGGATGTTGTCCAGAACCAACATCTCCAGTGATTCTGATGGCGAGCCAAGTCCACTGAGGAAAGTCCAGCACCGATTTCCCTATCCACCTGCACATAATATTTACTTTACAAGTATCTTTGGAGCAAGGTGAACTGCACAACCTCTACAGCAAATGCACTGGAACCAATTTTTTTTATTTTTGTTTAAGGGCCCAATGGACATTCTTTTATTTTCTAGTGTGCACACTACTACTTTTATTTTTGTAACTTTTGGGGTTTATTTCACATTTTGTACAAACAGGTCAACTGTGTAAACAATATAAGAGTGGCTACTCAACTGTACTCTTGTGTCCGTCTCATTTTTGATGCTCAATATCGTGGCTCCGTCGAATTTGGTATCTTCTGATTCTGGTCCAGGGAATTACTAGTAAAGGCTATTATTATACTGTAATTCACTTTTATAGCGTTAAAATTGGTTACACTCAGACTTACGACTCTTCTCTTGTCCCCTGTAGAAAGCAGCCTATGAATGATCAGCCTACATACTACGGCACGGACACACTGCACCAGGAGGAAGGAAAGGAAGAGAGAGCACCGCAGAGCACCCGGACATTCACCCCCACTCGTATTTTTGAACTTTCTGTGTAATAAATCCACCCTCCAGGCTTTTGATTTGAGCCCTCCTTGCCGTCTGTTTCTTCACCCCGTCATTTTATATATATATATATATATATATATATATATATATATATATATATATACTTTGTTATAAAATGAAATAAAACATCTAAACTAAAGCATGTCATGCTTTTTAGAGACTGTAAATTGAATGAATAGAGAAATTGGTAGATAAAACAGTAGGTTACATCAGTTGTTTGTTCATTGCTTTGATTGTTGAAAATAAAACATGTCATAAGCATATTTTTGACACTACTGGGTATAGCTCCCAGCTGTTTTTCAATTAAAGTGTTTCTTATTTGCATGTTTTTTTATTGTTTGTTTGGACTGCTCTCTAGCTTCTGGGCAAGTACAAGTCGCTGGAGTCTTTTTCAGGTTGCAACATGCCACCTTTCATTTTTTTCTTTCTGTTACATCAGTTTGACGCTTATTCAGTGATTTTAAACAAAAGACAAAAAGTAAGTAAACAAATGCAAAGACAAACATAAGAGTAGCAGGTCACTAGTCTTTATTTAGTCTTCAATAGTCATTCAGGTGTAAAATTGTTTTAAAGAATTACGTGTTATAAATGGTTACTAAATGGGACTAAAAAAATCTTAACAAAAGTTTTCCATTAAATACCATGATTTTTTTTTCTTTTATGTATATCATTTGATGTTGATGAATATATTCTAGTGAATAAATATTTTTCACAATTTCCTTTAGGAGGGGCTCTAATCTTTAAACCATTCTTCTGGCCCATATTATGTTGTTAGTGTTAATCAAAAAGCTCTTAGCAAGGAGCAATGAAGCATCATAATATCCAGCTGATTTAAAGTGTAATGATTCATCTAGGTTCTGGCTGCAATTCACAGCTTCATAGCGGCCACTACACTTATAACTAAGGAATTTAAACACATTGAAAGGAAAAAAATATGGCCTCTCTTTTTACCTGCTGTGGTTGTATCGCCAAGCCTTTCTCACAACCAGCTTGTACTTTGCAGTTGAGAAGACTAGTGAATGAAGTACAGTGAATGAACCACAGCATAAAATTATTTTTCGACGTAGCTTGTGAATCTTTGTTCAGGCACAATTTCATTGCAGTTTTTCACACACAAAAGATTCTGAAAATTTAATTAAAAGAAAATGCTGAATTAAATATCTTGAAATCTTGAAAAAATCTTGAAAAATGCTAAATCATGAAAATGCTAGAAATCTTTCACAACATGATCTCCAAACCCTTTCATTAGAATTTTTCTCACTGCAAAGCCCAGTGATCCTCCCAAAACATGAAAACTATTTGGAGTCATCAAATGTTTTGAAGTTATCCATGCCTCCACACCAATCATTTGGAGTGATGTTTT
Source organism: Puntigrus tetrazona (assembly GCF_018831695.1). Lineage (NCBI taxonomy): Eukaryota > Metazoa > Chordata > Actinopteri > Cypriniformes > Cyprinidae > Puntigrus > Puntigrus tetrazona. The sequence goes on from NC_056716.1 coordinate 6,444,632, forward strand.
GAATACCTAGCTGATCGATTTCATCTCAAAACGGTAACAAATGCAACAACCAATTTAGTGGTCCCTTGTTTGATGATATCCACAACTTTTTTATGGCTCTGTTCTGAGGAATTTGACATAGTACTCCACACAAATCCCCTCTTGTTTAGCTGTTTTCAGAAATATATCTGATTTTATTCCATTATTTCCATAGTCATTGTCACTCTTCACAGGTCCAACCCAAAACAGTCAGAGTCTTTGACTATGCAAGCTCTCTGCTTTGGTGGTAATCACCAATGTTTTTTGTGTGTAAACTAAAGTGAAATTAATGATACTGTGGATAACAAAACGTGTATAACAAAAAGTGTTCAAATTATTATGTCTCCATCCTTGGAAAGCAGTGAATACTTAGGGTCCCCCATCATTTGGCAAATAGTATTTTCTTACATTGCATTTATATAATAGAAATGAATTGGTATGTAAAGAAAGATAAACATGGCAAAGTTTTACTGTCTGACAATTTCAAGATACCTGATAAAGTATTTAGCAATTTATAGAATATTTATTATGGATCAGGTAAAAAACAAGTACACTTCCATAATGTAATAAAATGCTCTATTTTGCACACTAATTTTGTACTTATTCTAAAAAATTATCCTTAAGTACTTAAGTTTATCTTAAGAAGTACTAAAGTACTCAACTGTGCTATTTTAAGACACCATGAATATTAACTAAAATGCACTTATAACATACTATCTTTGTTTTTAAAAATGTATTTAGTTACCACTTGTAGCACACTTGAAACCATCTTCCATATGTGGCAGGTAATAGTGATGACCAAAGAGATGATGTTTTCTTTGTTGCTTGCCTCTGTTTGGCTGGTTGCTCCGTAATTGTCCGATTATTGCCCCACGGGATCCGGTCGGGCTCAGCCCCGAAACAGTGGCATGGGGCCATCCTCCCGTGGGCCCACCACCTGCAGGAGGGACTGTAAGGGGTCGGTGCCTTGTGATTTGGGCGGCAGTCGAAATCAGGGACCTCAACAACCCAACCCCTGGACACAGAATCTGGTTTTAGGGACATGGAACATCACCTCTCTTGGGAAGGAGCCAGAGTTGTTGCGGGAGGTAGAGAGATACTGGCTAGAGATAGTCTGGCTCACCTCCATGCGCAGCTTGGGCTCTGGAACCTCGAAAGGGCTGGACTCTTCACTACTCTGGTGTTGCCCACAGTGAGAGGTGCCGGGCTGGTGAAGGCTTGCTCATAGCCCCCAGCTTAGCCGCCATGTGTTGGAGTTTACCCGGTGGATGAGAATTCGCCTCCCTGCAACCTCGGGTTGTGCCTACGGGCCGAATGGCAGTGTAGAGTACCCAGCCTTCTTGGAGTCCTTGGGAGGGGTGCTGGAAAGTGCTCCAACTGGGGACTCTATCGTCCTGCTGGGGGACTTCAACACTCACGTTGGTGATGCTAGCGACACCTGGAGGAGCGAGATTGGGAGGAATGTCCCCCCTGATCTAAATCAGAGCGGTGTTCTGTTGTTGGAATTCTGTGCTAGTCACGGTCTGTCCATAATGAACACCATGTTCAAGCATAAGGGTGTCCACCAGTACACGTGGCACCTGGACACCCTAGGGCGGAGGTCGATGATCGACTTTGTAGTTGTATCATCTGATCTCCAGCTGCATGTCTTGGACACTCGGGTGAAGAGAGGGGCGGAGCTGTCAACTGATCACCACCTGATGGTAAGTTGGATCCGTTGGCGGGGGAGGAGGCCAGACAGACTTGGCAGGCCCAAACATACCGTGAGGGTCTGTTGGGAACTCTTCAACTCCCGCCTCTGGCAGAACTTTGACCGGATCGAGGAGGCTGGAGACATTGAGTCAGAGTGGACTGTGTACTCTACCTCTTTGGTCGACACGGCCATCCGGAGCTGTGGCCGTAAAGTCTCCGGTGCATGTCGTGGCGGCAACCCCCAAAGTACCTCAGGTCTCTGGATGTTGTGGCGCTGTATTGGCTGACACGCCTCTGCAGCATCACGTGGACGTGGGGGACAGTGCCTCTGGACTGGCAGACCGGGGTGATGGTTCCTCTTTTTAGAGGGTGTTAGGAGGTGTGCTCCAACTGTAGGGGAAATCACACTCCTCAGCCTCCTGGGAAGGTCTATGCCAGGAGAATCCGTCCGATAGTGAACCTCAGCTTCAAGAGGAACAATGCGGGTTTAGCGTCCTGGATGGGGAACACTGGGCCAGCTCTATACCCTCTTCACGATACTGGAGGGTTCCTGGGAGTTTGCCCAACCAGTCCACATGTGTTTTGTGGATTTGGAGAAGGCATTTGACCGGGTTTCTTGTGGTGTCCAGTGGGGGCTGCTCTGGGAATACGGGTGAGGGCCCATCGTTAAGGGCTGTCTGGTCCCTGTATGATCAGAGCAGGAGCTTGGTTCGCATTGCCATCATTAAGTCAGACTTGTTCCCAGTGCATATTGGACTCCTACAGGGCTGCCCTTTGTCACGGTCCTGTTCATTATTTTTATGGACAGGATTTCTAGAAAGCGTAACGGGGGGCGGAGGGTCCGGTTTGTTGAAGCAGGATAAGCGTCTCTGCTTTTTGCGGATGATGTTGTCTTGTTGGCTGCATCTGGCCAAGACCTACAGTGTGCACTGGGGTGGTTTGCAGCTGAGGTGAGCGGCTAAGATGAGAATCAACACCTCTAAGTCTGAGGCTATGGTTCTCCAGTCGGACAAGGGTGGCTAGCCCCTTCAGGTTGGTGGGGAGCTCCTGCCTCAGGTGGAGGAGTTTAAATATCTTGCGGTCTTGTTCACGAGTGCGGGGAGGATGGAACAGAGAGATCGACCGACGGATCCGTGCAGCTTCAGCAGTAATGCAGTTGCTGTACTGGTCTGTCATGGTAAAGAAGGATTTACCAGTCGATCTTCATTCCTACTTTCACCTATGTTCATGAGCTTTGGGTCAAATCAAATTTGGGTCAAATCAATTTTGAAACAAAACCTGTAAATACAATAAGACTAATCTGAGAAGGGATATCCAAAGGAACAAAAGGAGTTCAAAAGAGAGTAAACAACACCCCTGTAGTGTTTATGACACCCTTCTCACCTCTGCTCTTCCTGCTTCCCCTCCTTCTGCCCAAAGAATTGGTTTAAAGTACATTAGGATTAAGGCATTATATGTCATGTGTCTTGTGAACCTATTGTTCTTCACTTTCATGTTTGGTCACATTTGAAAGGTCTCAGTGCGATTGGTAAATTGGTCTCAATTTCACAGTAATCACTTATATTATGGAAAAGATTAAGAACTTGGTAGAACTGTGTTCTGCTGAGAAGGAGGTGTGTCCTCCTTTTGGGTCTCTGAATGTGTTCCGGCCAGGTGTGACACTGGAGCACGGGAACCTAAACACCAAAAGGTTTTTATAACTACATTTGGTATCTTTGTCTCTTTGTCTGGTCTGAGTATATAAGGATAGTGACAAAACACAACAGGGCGCGATTCTGTAGCCAGATCGGCCCGTAGTGTGGTGTTTGTACTCATACACTACACTATGTACTTTTTAAAGACTAGGTATACTGACCTTTTAAGTTTGTTTTATTTTGTTTTGTGTTATTTTTGTACGGCTGATCAGTTGTGCAAATGTTTATCAATTATATCAATTTGGAAACTGTTCTTACCTGGCAAAATAAATGTTAATCTTGGTTAACTTTTAATATTGTCTGAAATAACTTTTCTAGTAGGTTAGTGACTTCTGAGGTTTTCTGCATTGTTGGCATGCTAGGGTGAGTCAGATCAACGATCGATGGATGGAGCCGGGGGCACATTTTTGAGATCTTGACTTCTGGCCACCAAACTGGCTTAGCATGCTATTGCTTAGGGAACGCATAAAAAATTACTCTTTTTGAGTCTATTGAGGAAATGGCTGCATTAAGGTAAGCGATCTACAGGGTAGCTTTTGACTAAGACCTGGACTAGCCCAGATGTGTGGTGAGTCTGTTCTGGCCAAACAAGGTCTCTAAGCGACCCAGACTCCTAATGAACGATAAGTCAAGTGTGGTGTGCCTCAAGGATCAGTTTTAGGCCCCTTACTGTTCTCGATATACATGCTGCCCCTGGGGAACATTATTAGAAAGCATGGGGTTAATTTCCACAGTTATGCAGATGACACACAGCTATACATTTCATCTAAGCCTGATGAGTTATCAGAAATGTCTAAATTAACAGAGTGTGTTCAAGACATAAAAGACTGGATGACTAGACATTTTCTTCTATTAAACTCTAATAAAACAGAGGTGCTTCTTATCATTTAAATTCATGCTTACAGCAAATTTCTGAGCTCAAACTACAATTAGATGGATGTGATATAAACGTTACTCCGACAGTTAAAGACTTGGGTGTGATATTGGACAGCAACCTGTCCTTCGAACACCATATCACTCATGTTACAAAATCTGCCTACTTTCATCTTAGAAATATTGCTAAACTCAGACACATGCTCTCTCTCTCAGATGCAGAAAAGCTAGTTCATGCGTTTATGACATCTAGACTGGATTACTGTAATGCGCTGCTTGCTGGTTGTCCAGCATCTTCAATAAACAAGCTTCAGTTAGTGCAGAACGCAGCCGCACGAGTTCTTACCAGGACAAGGAAATATGATCATATAACCCCAGTTTTATCCTCCCCCTGCACTGGCTGCCTGTTAATTTCCGATTGATTATAAAGTACTGTTACTGACCTACAAGGCTCTAAATGGTTTAGCCCCATTTATCTGACCAGCCTTCTGTCTCGCTACAACCCGTCCACGCTCTTTAAGATCTCAAAACTCAGGGCTCCTGGTAGTTCCTCGTATAGCAAAGTCCACTAAAGGTGGTCGAGCGTTTTCACATTTGGCACCCAAACTCTGGAATAACCTTCCTGCTAATGTTCGGGGATCAGACACAATCTCTCAGTTTAAGTCTAGGCTAAAGACATATCTTTTTAGCAAAGCATACTCATAAAGATTCACATAAACCTATGCTACAGTACATCGTGATTCCCAATAATATGAATGGCCACTACGCTAATTATCCTTTTGTCTCCACCTCGGGATGCACATCCCGAGGCATCTAGGTACCGAGCCTCTCCAGTGGACCCAGTGAGGAGATGACCTTCCTGCGATGATGTCGAGGAAAACTTAACCTTCCGTTAGGTTGATGATCCGACCATAAAAGTGAAGCGGCGTATTTCTCCTTTTGTTTTTTGGGTTTTTTGTGTCATGGATTCCCCCTATAACAACCCAAATTTTCTCATCCTCCTGCTGGAGCAGGAGGATCGCTCTCTCGAGGGCTACACTAAGGACTTCCTCGCCCTCGCGAACTACTCGCGCTTTCCGGACGGCTTTTTGTGCTCGATCCACTTCCGAGGACTGAACACCACCACACGAGCGAAGCTGTCCGGGAACGGCCCTCGAGAGAGCGTCGCCGCTTACATCGAGTGGGTGCTGGTGTCGTGCAATTCGCCGATGACTGTTGCGCTGGAGGACAACAACACCAGCCCCACTGCAGATCCAGAACCCAGCCCATCATCTCCCCGCGTCGCGGAGGCCAGGCCTGTGCCCACGGAGGGCGCAGTCACTGAGTCTGGGACGACCACGGAACCATCGCTGAGGAGAGCGACAGAGCCGTGGAGATAGACCAGGTGCGTGAGCGGGCAACAGAACTTGCCGCGGTGGAGACAGCCGACAGCGAGAACGCGGAGTGGAGCTCCGCCCACTGCACATCGGCTGAGGATGAGCTGATCATCCACCTGGGGCTGCTGGATCTACAAGAGGAACTGGATGATGTGGACTCGGACTTGGACTTAGACTGGGCACCCGTGTATCCTGAGTTGCTGGCCCCGCCCAGCCATCCTGTTAGCCCGCTGGTCCCGCCCAGCCGTCCTGTTAGCCCGCTGGTCCCGCCCAGCCATCCTGTTAGCCCGCTGGTCCCGCCCAGCCGTCCTGTTAGCTCGCTGGTCCCGCCCAGCCGTCCTGTTAGCCTTTCTCAAGAACGCACCCTAGAGACTGTTCCCTGTGCGCTCCCCCGAGTCCCAGTGCCCGCACCCCGAGCGCTCCCCCGAGTCCCAGTGCCCGCGCCCCGAGCGCTCCCTCCAGTGCCCGTGTCCCGAGCGCTCCCTCCAGTGCCCGCGCCACGTGCGCTTCCAGTTTTCCCACCCTCCCACCCTGGTCATACCACGTAGATGGATCCCAGCAGCCCCTGTGCTCATCCTCAGCTTTCCATCAGGAGCTTGCCACGGGTCTGCCGGTCCCCACCGCCGTCGAGGGTGGACGATCCCTCGCCTCGCCGCCCCATCTCCGAGTCCCGGACTCCTCCTCGGCTCGTAGACCCGTCGGCTCCCCCTGGGCTTCTAGCTCCCTCCTCTCCACAGTGGTCCGTCAGTCCACCAGCTCCACCAGGCTCCATCGTCCCTCCGGCTCCGCCTTGGTCTGTCGTCGACCATCCGTCGCCTCGGGATTCCTCTCCTCCGGCTTCGCCTCGTCCCTCCATCCCACCGGCTCTGTCAGGCTATCCTTCTCTCCGGCTTCACCTCAGTCCTCCATCGCTCTGGCTCCGCGGCGTCCTTCCCGTCCCCCGTTTCCGTGTCAGTCGCCGAAGCCTGCGGCGTCGCCTGGGACCTCCAGCGCCTCCACGTCACCTTGGCTCTTTGGCTCTCCGCCTCTGCTTCACACTCCTTCACCACCTGCTCCGCCGTCGGTCGGACCCATGGAGTCGATGGCCGCTCCTCCTCCATGGCTCCTCCCTCCATCCGCGCCACCGTGGACCACCATGGCTGGGCTCTGGATCTCCTCCTGCTCCGGACTCCTCCTGTGTCCTCCCTGGCTCCTCCCTCCTTCTGTGCCCCCCTGGACTCCTGTCTACTTGCCCCCTCCTGGGGGCCGTCCTCCACCGGAACCTCCTCCCAAGGTCCGGTATCCCCAGTTCCGAGTTTTTTTTTTTTTGTTTTGTTTTTTTGTTGTTGTTACTTTAGGTGCACCTTCCGGGAGGGGGACATTATGTCACACCTCTGGACTTTTGTTATTGTTTTTGTTTTGAGCCACGTGTCATCTGTGCCCTGCCTTCCCATTGTGTTCAATTGTTTAATTGTCTTCCAGCTGTGTCTTGTTAATTTAGTTAATTTCCTTTGTATTTAAGCCCTGTGTGTTGTGTTCACGTTGTCGGATCATCAAAGTTACAAAGTTACTCTATGTTTTTTTCCCGAGGTCTTTTCGTGGTTTTCGTTCTGCCTACCTGCCTTTTGTATATATATTTTTGCCAGTTTTGAATTAAATCTATTTAAGTTTATTTTCGAGTCTCGAGTCTTTCCCGCGAAACCACGGGAAACGTGACAATCTATAGTCAATCTGTATATATTAGTCTGTGTATTCTCTTCTCTTTATTATTACAAGATATTCCCTGTACTCCCCTTACTCATGTGTGTTTTCTGACTCGATCCCACATTTTTTTCTTAAAAAATTGTTTACTGCACAATTTTTTTTTCTTGCAACCAGTAAATGGCTGACAAATTTGTCAACATTTTCTTACAAACCAATTTTTAATTCTAATTTTATAAATAATTATTTAACTTTTGAGTAAATATGTCTGCTTTCTCTATCAATACAATTATAAAATAGCAGTTATATAGCACAAGATAAAAAGACAATCATCTAATAGATTTTAGGACCTCTTTTATTCAGGGTTACTTTATAGCCTTTTTTCAGCACATTATGCACAGTATGTACAAATAAAACCATGTGGCCTGTCATTTATGTGTCAAAGCATTTAGTCAAAAGTACACTATGGCTGTCAATAAATAAATAAATAAATAAATGTTTAATTTAAAATAAAATGTTGCATTTGAATTTTAGGTGTGCATCAGTTTTATCAGTCATGCACAAAATGTGATGCTAATGTTTGTAACATTCCTATTTCCCCTACCTAACTGACAATGGCCTTTTTAAAATTTTGATTGTGCAATGTGTTTTTTAGCAATTGTGACAGCCCTAAAGCATGTCACTCTAACACCAATGTAAAATGTAAAAAATATATGCTATTTTATCTGTCAATAGGACTTAGGCAGGACTTTTCCCATCATAAGCTGTTTTGTATTTCTTTCAGGTTTGAATAGAATAATGTAACATTTTGGTGCAAATATGCAAAATAGAACACCAAAGCTTGATGCTAAAATGGCAAATATCTCCACAGCTACAGTGAATTTTCCAGGAGAACTCGCATAAGCTGGGATAAATGTGATCCATACAGCACAGAATGTGAGCATACTGAAAGTGATGAATTTAGCTTCATTGAAGTTATCAGGCAGTGTGCGAGCAAGAAAAGCCAAAATGAAGCAAAAGAAAGACAACAGGCCAATATAACCCAACACAGCCCAGAAACCTATAGGAGAACCCAGACTACACTCAAGAATTATCTTTTCATGATAATATTTCATGTTTTTGTTAGAAAAAGGAGGAGATATTGTTAACCAAAGTACACAAATAAAAACCTGTATAAGTGTAAAGGCAAGAACACTGAATCGTTGTTGCGCAGGACCAAACCATTTCATGACATTACTTCCTGGAAGAGTAGCCTTGAAAGCCATTAACACCACTATTGTTTTGCCTAGAACACAGGAGATACAGAGAACAAAAGTGATCCCAAATGCTGTATGGCGCAACATACATGACCATTCAGTGGGCCGACCAATGAAAGTAAGTGAACAGAGAAAACACAGAGTCAATGAGAAGAGCAACAAGAAGCTCAGCTCTGAGTTGTTGGCTTTTACTATGGGTGTGTCTTTTTTACTGTAAAACAGAATGGCTACTAGCACAGTTAATCCTGCACCAAACAGTGAGAAAAAGACTAGAACTATACCCATAACTTCTGTGAATGACAGATACTCTATAGCCTTTAAGACACATTTATTTTTCTCAGCATTAGACCAGTATTCCCCTGGACACTGTTTGCAGTTATTTGAATCTGGAATAGAAATTGATTAGTATAGTTATAGTTAAAAGCAACATTATGTTATATGTGAACTGTTTGTTAAGACATGCAAAAATTATAAATGGAGGAAAAACAATGAAGGAAATAATTAGTTTTCTCTGAAACTGTGAGATAGGCTGAAGATTACCTGTCTCATTACTGATTTCTCCTTCTGCACATGGAATACAGTCATAACAGCAGACAGGTCTCCCTTTCTGTGTAGCCTTCCTAGTGCCTGGAGGACAGCTCTCACTGCACACAGAACTTGGCTTCTACATAGAAAAAAATAAATATATATTGCACATAATTACTTGTTTATTATTTGTTTTATGTCCCAATTTCAACAAAATCTCTACAATAAATAGTGCCTCCAGATAAATAAAAATACCTCCAGCTGTCCTCCAACCCAGATTATGTTTTCAGTTTTGAGCATAAAGCGCTGGTCAGGAGGCAGTGAGGCATCATAGTATCCCACTGGTTTAAATTGTACTGATCCATCAGAGCCCTGCTGCCAGTTTATGACTTCATACTGGGCTGCTATGCCACCAGTGCTGTCAAACCACACATGATCACCCATCTTTATAGTGAAATTTACTTTTTTTAGAGCCTCAACCACCTATTGTGAAAACATGTAAACAGAGCGGTGTTGTTCCAGAGGTTATTACTCCCGGTCTGTACATTTTGCATGTATCCCTTATTTAACAGACCTGATTCAGATCATCAGCTCATTAGTAAAGAGGTCCATGAACTGATTTTAATGTGTCATACAGACACATACAAAACACATACTCAATAAAAATGTGCAGAGCTTGGGGGCCTCAGTGACCAGGATTAAGAACCACTGGGTTATTCTTTTGGTCTTACTTTCTATTTTTCTACCACTCTCTTTTAAATGCTATTACCTGCTGTGGTTGTATTTTCAGGTCTTTTTCACAACCCTTCATTGCTGTGCACTTGAGTAAACTGTGTAGAGAATGAGCCACAGCATAAACTGCTTTGTAGGCATTGCTTGCATATCTTTGTTCAGGCACATCTTCATTGTAGTTCTTCAGCGCAAGCAGATCTTGATATACACTGCAATTTATTGCATATTGAGAGGAATTTGTCTCAGTTTGTAAGCATGGAAAAGCTGTGTCCCAGAATGCTTTTATAACATAATCTAAAAAACCTTCAATATCAACTTTTCTCACTGCAAATCCCAGTGACCCTCCCAGCACATGAAAACTGTTTGGAGCAATCAAACTCTTTGCAGTTATCCATGACTCGACACCAATCATTTGGAAGCCAGTAATGTTTTGTATATTTAGCTGCTTAAATAGATTGTTCATTTCAGAAGTAGTAAGAAATGCAACAATCACTTTTGCTGTGCTTTTTTTTATTGTCTCTACCACTTTTTGGAGTTTATCAGGCTCTGTTCGGTAGAATTTCACAGAGTACTCAACACAGATCCCCTCTTCCCGGGCTGTATTTAGAAATACGGCCATACCATTGTTTCCATAGTCATTGTCACTGTTCACAGCTCCAACCCAAGACCAGCCAAAGTGCTTAACTATGTATGCAAGGGCTCTGCTCTGGTGGTAGTCACTAGCAATAGTTCTGAAGAAAGAAGGATACTCTTTCCTATTACTGAGGCATTCACATGAAGCTGAGTGACTTATCTGAAAAACAACAACAATAATGATAATAATGCAACCCAGAAAACTGTAATAAAATACATTATTAGTAATTATTTAAAGATTTTATGGTTATTGTTCCTTACCACAGGTAATTTAAAAGGTCCTGTTGTTCTGGACAGAATCACTGTAGCAGAAGACTCTGTTTCACCTATGATAGCATGTATAGGAGACTGTCCATTGCATTGTTCCCTAACTACAAACTCCTGACCATTCATCAAGGCCATAGTTGCACTTACGGTAGACAGTCTTGAACCACAACTATCATAAATTCGATAGCCAATGGTAATATTTGGAAGCAAACTTTCACTTTGATTAATCTCCTCAATAGCAAACATCATTATTTGAGCCATCCGAAAACCATTTATATTTACACTGTAAAAACATAAAACAGCATTGGTATTATATACATACAGAGAGAGAGAGAGAGACAGAGAGAGAGAGAGACTTTTTTAACATACATACATTGCACGATAACATTCATATGCTGCTATATACTGCTAAGAGTAAAATACAAAAAATGCTGAAATGTATATTTGTCTTTCTTTTTATCTGGTTGTATTAAATATATTATATGCTCTATAATAGCTTTCAGTGTTCAATATGTAACAAACCTTGAGCATGACAGCTGCTGAGGTTTTTTGTAAACTTAGATGAAGGTAATGTCTCTGTGCTCCGGATTGGAAAAAGTGCTCCAATAGTTACCTCTCCATCCGTGAAAAACAGTGGATACTTCAAGTCTCCCATTAATCTGCAAAAAGGCTTTTCTGCTTTTGTATGAACATGATGGAAAAGCAGGAGTTTGTAAATAAAGAGAAGCATCCCAAAGGTTGGGCTTAACTGCAGATGTCAAATGCAAGGAACCCGATACACTATTAGCACTTTTATAGACAAAATTAATATGGAGGAATGAGTGTGAATGTAGCCAATGACCTCAGAGGGTGGTTCAGTTAGGAACCTTGGTGTGCTGTTTTACAGCAATCTTTCCTTTGAAAACCATGTTTTCAGCATCTGTAAAACTGTGTTTTTCCATCTTAAAAAGATATCCAAATTATGACCTATGCTTTCAACTCCCTATCAAAGAACGGATAGATTTTAAAATCTTGTTAATTACTTATAAAGCCCTGAATGGTTTAGCTCCTCAATACTTGAGCAAGCTCTTATCACATTTTGGTCCTGCACATCTGCTGGCTGTTTGATAATACCTAGAATATCAAAATTGACTGCGGGCGGCAGACTTTTTTCCTATCTAGCAGCCAAACTCTGGAACAATCTTCCTAACACTGTTTGGGAAGCAGACACACTCTGTCAGTTTAAATCTAGATTAAAGACACATCTTTTTAACCTGGCCTACACATAACACACTAATACGCTTTTATTATTCAAATCAATCAATTAAAGCAATAATTTTTATTTATATAGCACTTTTAACAACACAGATCATATCAAAGCACTGAACAGTATAAAGTAGAAGAACACAATGACAGGGATGTATAATGATGAGATTGAACATTTGTTATTAAATGCAGAGACGGTCTCTGTAATCATTTTAACTATAATCACTAGAAATTAAGTGTCCCCAACAAAGCAAGCCAGAGGTGACAGCGGCAAGGAACCAAAACCCCATCCATACAGAATGGAGAAAAAAAACCTTGGGAGAAAACAGGCTCATTTGGGGCCAGTTCAGAGTTTGAGTGCTAGATAGGAAAGGGATCTGCCACCATGATCGATTTTGATATTCTAGGTATTATCAAATGGCCAGAGTTTTGAGAGCGCAGCAGATGTGCAGGACTATAATGTGATAAGAGCTTGCTCAAGTATTGAGGTGCTAAACCATTCAGGGCTTTATAAGTATTTAACAAGATTTTAAAATCTATTCGTTGTTTGATAGAGAGCTAGTGCAGTGTTCACAGAAATGGACTAATATGGTCATACTTCCTAGTTCTAGTAAAGACTCTAGCTGCTGCATTTTGGACTAGCTGAAGTTTGTTTATCAAGCGTGTAAAGCAATAAAGCAATAATCAAGCAATAAAGCATTACAATAATCTTACCTAGAGGTCATAAACGCCTGAATTAACATTTCTGCATTAGACATTGAAAGCATAGGTCGTAATTTGGATATATTTTTAAGATGGAAAAATGCAGTTTTACAGATGCTGGAAACATGGTTTTCGAAGGAAAGATTGCTGTCAAGCAGCACACCTAGGTTCCTAACTGATGATGAAGAATTAACAGAGCAGCTATCAAGTTTTCTGTGTTCTAAATTATTACATGTGGGGTTTTAGGTCCAATTATTAGCACCTGCGTTTTTTCAGAATTTAGCATTAAGAAGTTCCCTTTCAAAAGCTACTCTTGATGCTGCACTCAGTAGTGCTAATGAGAATGTCTTCTGTTCGACTGGTTGTTGAAGCATGTGTGTCAAAATGGCAACGTTTGGCTCATATAACATCGGTTAGGTGACGTAACTTCATTACACACATTCTCAGGTCTTTTGTCTTCAATGACCGCATTGTGTGTGTGTGTGTGTGTGTGTGTGTGTGTGTTGGGAGAGAGAAAACATATATACATATATATATATATATATATATATATATATATATATATATATATATATATATATATATATATATATATATATATATAAGTCAGCTGCCTCTCCCCTTGATTGTCATCATCACCCTGTCCTTTAATTGCCACCCTTCACCAGGCTCCCAATGGGTGACTGTGTGTGAGAGGAGGGGCGTGGTATTGGACAGGTCTGGCGGCATGTGACGAGGCACACCTGAATTGAATCGAGCCTCGTCAACGCCGCAGTTAAATGCTGACCGCACCTCTCCTCGAGAGACTCTCCTCGAGGTCTCTTCCCCGCTTCCCATGCTGCTGTCCTCGTGGGTCCAGGAGGGAATCCCCACACTGCCAGAGAAGCGAGCCATTGCACCCGTAGTCCTGGTGACAACTGCACACGTTTACCGCTGACAGGCCAGGATTCCGGCCAGTTGATCCCTTCTGACTGCCGTTCGAAGGAAGCGGAGGAGAAGCCGTGGGAAGAAGCTGCCATCCCTCGCCGGACTCCGCCCCTTACCTGGACCCTTCCCCTTGGAACACTGCCCTACCTGCTTCACCCTGAAGCACGACAAGGACACCAGTTCCCCTGTTTATTTTGGACACTTCTTGGGTACTAAGGAATGTAGGGAGAGGCTACAGGATTCAATTCACATCCTTTGCATTTCAACAGCGTAGTTCCGGCTTCCATGAAAATAGATCGAGCACATCTGTTGACACAAGAATTGCAGACTCTGCTGGAAAAAGGGGCAATAAAACGTGTTCCCCTGCCAAAGTCAGGCTATTACAGTCAATACTTCTTGTTTCCAAAGAAGGATGGGGGTTGCGTCCAATTCTAGATCTTTGAGGGTTGAACTGCTATCTCAGAACATACAAGTTCAAGATGTTGACAATCAAGATGACTGTTTCTGGGGGTTGTATTCTGGGGTGAGGCTTACCAGTATCAGGTTCCTCTATTTGGCCTAGCCTTGTCACCTCGCACATATACGAAATGTATGGATGCAGCTCTGGCTCCTCTGCGACTCCAGAACATTTGCATTCTCAATTACATAGACGACTGGTTAATTCTAACCCATTCTCAAGAGCTAGCGCTTTCACATTGGGATGCGATCCTAGCTCATCTCAAATCTCTGGGGCTGAGACTCAACACAAAGAAAAGCATTCTCACTCCTACTCAGAGAACAATGCATCTAGGAGTTGTATGGCATTCTGTCACAATGCTGGTACAACTGTCCCCGCATGCGCCAAATCCATTCTAAACACCCTAAAAGAAATCAAGCTAGGTCGGAAAGTGACTGTTCATTACTTTCAGAGAGTTCTAGGTCTCATGGCAGCTGCATCCATGAAAATAGCCTTGAGCTTTCTACACATGAGGCCATTCCAGCTGTGGCTCAGAGCCAGGTGATTTCATCCAAGGGCCAATACCCAAAGGCAAATAGGGGTTACGTGTCAGGGGTTACCCTTTCTATGTGGTTCAGACCTTGGTTCCTGACTTTGGGTCCCACTCTACATCCGTGTTGTTGTCGCAATATGCTAATGACAGACGCTTCCCTCATGGGCTGGGGAGAGGTCTTAGACAGCCATCCGGCCCAGAAGATCTGGAAAGGTCACCTTCTGGTGTGGCACATCGATTGCCTCGAGATGATGACTCTTTTCTCAGGCCCTGAAATATTTCTTCCAGCAGTTGAGAGGCTACGATGTCCTAGTGTGGGTGGACAACACCTCGGTAGTCTCTTGCTTAAATCGCCAGGGCACACTGCATTCACGCAGGTTTGAACAAGCTAGCACAGCAGGTTCTGCTTTGGGCACAGGACAAGATTCTGTCCCTCAGGGCGATTTACATTCCTGGGCATATGAATGTGGGAGCAGACATGCTATCCAGACAAGCTGTGACACATGGGGAACTCCACCCCGAAGTAGTGAGTCTAATCTGGAAGAAATTTTACTTAGCAGAGGTGGACCCTTTACTGCTCTCTGACTTTGCACATTTCCTCCAATAGCTCTGCTCCCGGGAGTCCTGGTGAAGGTTTGTCAACAGGGCCTGCGCCTCTTATTGATAATGCCTCGTTGGCCGACCAGAGTATGGTTCTCAGATCTAATAACCCTCTTCGAAGGCTCACTGTGGACAATTCCGATCAGGAGGGATCTTCTGTCTCAGGCACAGGGGACAATATTTCATCCAAGCTCTGGACCGTATGGCCCTTGATGGAGACCAACTGAGAGATACTGGCCTTCCAGCCAATGTAATAGAGACTATTCTAAGCGCTAGGGCTCCCTCCACCAGAAGGTCTTATGCCCTCAGATGGCGTGTTTTTGAAGATTGGTGCATGACACATCAGGCAGACCCAGTTCACTGCCAGATTGTTTCAGTGCTGGAGTTTCTGCAAGAAAAATTGTCCTCTGGCACATGACCTAGTACTCTCAGAACATACGCAGTAGCCATTTCGGGCCTGCCATATTCTGATTGATGGGTTTCCGTGGGAAAGCACCCTCTAGTTGCCTGCTTCATTCGTGGAGCTAAGTGGTTAAAGCCGCCTATCAGAGCAATGATCCGTCATGGGATTTGGCCGTTGTTTTCGAGGGGCTGGCTGGCACCCCTTTTGAAACATTAGAATCAGCTCTGGATAGGCTTCTGATGCTAAAGATGGTTTTTCTGATGGCCGTTACTTCTCTGAAGAGAGTTGGTAATTTGCAGGCTCTCTCAGTTTCGCCATCCTGCCTAGACTTTCCCCCTGGGCTTGTCAAAGCTATTTTGCATCCTCACCCTAATTATCTTTCTCAACCGTAAATCCAGTATTTCTAGAAACCTTCTGTCCTCTGCCATTCACTACACTGGAGCAGGAAAAACTTCACTTACTGTGACCAGTACATGCTCTGCAAATTTACGTCCACAGCACTAGCCAGTGGCGCAAGTCGGAGCAGCTCTTTATATGCCATGGGGGCCATAACCACTGGCTGCTAGACAAACCATGTCACATTGGGTGAGGGATGCTATTGGGTGAGCCTATGAGCCGTGTGTCCAAACTTCGCCTCTAGGAGTCAGGGCCTACTCAATCAGGGGGGTTGCATTTTCAATGGCTTTAGCAAGAGGTGCACCCTTGCTGCAGGTGTTTGATGAAGCAGGATGGTCTGCTCCACACACATTTGCTAGATTTTATTTTTTTGCTAGATGTCCATGCTACTCTGGGCTCTCATGTCCATGAGTCAAGGTCATGTCTGAGACCCTTTTTGATGTTTGTGCACACACACTACACAACACTTGAGGTCCAGACACTTTCAGTGCAGTGGCGTTGGTATTCTCGTTTCCATTAGCACTATTGAGTGCAGCATTGAGTGTACCTATGGAAAAGGAACGTCTCGGGTTACTTGACTGTTCCCTGAAAAAGTGGGAACAGACGTCCGTTCAGACAAAAGATTAACCTGAGGATGTTTCCGTTTTATGCCTATTTTTAACCTCTAGGTGCGTGTAATGAAGTGGAGTCACCTAACCGAGGTTATATGAGCCAAACTTTGGCGTGTTTGACACACATTCTTCAACAACCAGTCGAACTAAAAACATTCTCATTAGCACTATTGACTGCAACATCTCATTCCCGCTTTTGCTCTGCTCAAAGACTTCCATCCGAAGAGGAGTTCAAACGGGTGAATCCGGTGGAAGCTTGGGGTTCTTCACAAATTTCTAACAGTACATATAGCAGCATTAAGTCCAAGTCTCGATGGTCCTCAGCCACAACTCATCATAACATCTTCTGTAATGTCTAGTTAAAATGCTCGACCAGCCCGTCAGTCTGGGGATGGTAGACGGTTGTGCAGAGCTGTTTCACTTTCAGCAGCCGGCAGAGGTCGGACATGAAGGGGGTACCCTGATTGGTCAAGATCTCCGACTTGGCTTCGAGCAGGAATAGTTCCTTCACTATATTCTTTGCTGTGGTGGTGCGGAGGGGAACTGCTTCCAGGTACTGGGTGGCAAAGTCGACTATCACCAGGATGTGTTCATGTCCTTGGGCGGACTTCGGTGCTCTGGTGTTTCTCTTTTTCCTTTTCTGTGCTGCAGTGGGTCCTTCCCGTGGGGAAGTGGGGATGATCGGTCAAAGATTATTGCTTTCTGAGAGGAAGACCAAGAAAGAAGCATCAGTCTCGTTATGCTTGGAGATGGTCTCTCAGAATGTGGCGTCCTCGTGCTGCTTTTAAAGCAGCGGCTAATGGCTAGCAGCTGCGACCGATCAGCCAATTGGAGGCATGGCCATGTGCTCCTTGTGTGATTCCAGGGTGACGATGATGATCCTTCAGGACTCTCGTCACAATATATTAATTACAATTATTAGTAGTAACTGTGTAGTAGTAACTGTAGCAGAATTACATTGCCATCAACGAATCTGTTAGTTCAGCTAACTTTCATTGAGGTTTCAATCTTTAAGAAAGGATTTTTTTCTTGGCCACAGCATTTCATGGCATGTAGCAAGAGTCAAAATTGTAATGAGACTAATTTGCAAGGTAGAACCAGAAACTTGTGTAATTTGTGCACAAAAGTTTTCTTACCTAACTTATGTGCTAACTCACATAAGCATAAATACACTCATACATGGGGAAAGTGCAAATGCTTAATGTTAAACCTTTAGGAAAAGCAGAGAATTAATCTATGAAAAGTCAGTTAACCTCTGTTTAGTTTAGTTAAATGTACAATACATGCATTGCCTCGTTGTGGTGAGGGTTCCGAAGTTGTCTCGAATGAAAGTCTTGATGGTTTCAATGGTTTTGGACTTGCGATTGCATTCTTCCGGGTTTCAAGAGTAATGAATTCCAAAGATGTCCTGATGATTGGGAGTCTCTTCCCAGGAAGAAGGTGAAAAGAGCCAAGAGAGATCTGCTGAGATCCAAGGATCTTTGGTTGAAGTAAAAGTCATGGCAGCAAGGCCTAGCACAAAACTTCAATCAATCAATCAATAATTTTTATTTATATAGCGCTTTTAACAACACAGGTTGCATCAAAGCACTGTACAGTATAATGACAGGGATGTATAGTGACGAGAGTGACCAATTTCTTATTAAATGCAGAGACGGTCTCTGTAGTCAATTCAACGATAGTCACTAGAAGTTAAGTGTCCCCAACCAAGCAAGCCAGAGGCGACAGCGGCAAGGAAACAAAACCCCATGCATACAGAATGGAGAAAAAAAAAAACCTTGGGAGAAACCAGACTCAGTTGGGGTCAGTTCTCCTCTGACCGGACGCCCAGCACTTAACTTCCAGTTCAATTTTAAACGCAGCTGTGTCAGGTAGTGTAAATGACTTAGTGTGTGTGCGTGTGCGTGTGTGTGTGTGCATCAGGATCTGGTGATCTGTCGACGGGCGCATCTAGGTGTTCTGGTCTCTGATGAACATAATCTCTGGGTGCTGATCCACCATCTAGTCTGGATACAAACTGTGAAAACAGATTGAGAAAGAAACAGGACTAATATTAGCGTAGATGCCATTCTTTTTACGATGTCACAAGTACATCGTATTGTAGGAGTAGTGTTCCCGGTTCCAGCAAATCTAAGTAATGCAGCCTAAAAATCCTTTAACGGATTTGAATAATAAAAGGTGTGTTGGTGTGTTATGTGTAGGCTAAGTTAAAAGATGTGTCTTTAATCTAGATTTAAACTGGCAGAGTGTGTCTGCTTCCCGAACAGAGTTAGGAGATTGTTCCAGAGTTTAGGTGCTAGATAGGAAAAGATCTGCCGCCCGCAGTTGATTTTGATATTCTAGGTATTATCAAATGGCCAGAGTTTTGAGAACGCAGCGGGACGTGCAGGACTATAATGTGATAAGAGCTCGCTCAAGTATTGAGGAGCTAAACCATTCAGGGCTTTATAGGTAATTAATAAGATTTTAAAATCTATTCGATGTTTGATAGGAGCCAGTGCAGTGTTGACAGAACCGGGCTAATATGATCATACTTCCTAGTTCTAGTAAGGACTCTGGCTGCTGCGTTTTGGACTAGCTGAAGTTTGTTTATTAAGCGTGCAGAACAACCACCCAATAAAGCATTGCAATAATCTAACCTTGAGGTCATAAACGCATGAATTAATATTTCTGCATTAGAGGTTGAAAGCATAGGTCGTAATTTAGATATATTTTTAAGATGGAAAAACGCAGTTTTACAGATGCTAGAAACATGATTTTCAAAGGAAAGATTGCGGTCAAACAGCACACCTAGGTTCCTAACTGATGATGAAGAATTAACAGAGCAGCCATCAAGTGATAGGCTGTGTTCTAGATTATTATATGTGGGGTTTTTAGGTCCAATTATTAGCACCTCTGTTTTTCAGAATTTAACATTAAGAAGTTACTCATCATCCAGCTTTTTATATCGACTATGCATTCTGTTAGATTCTCAATTTGGTGTGTATCACCAGGCTGCGCTGAAATATAGAGCTGAGTATCATCAGCATAGCAGTGAAAGCTAACACCATGACTCCTGATAATATCTCCCAGAGGTAACATGTAAAGGTTGAAAAGTAACGGTCCTAGCACTGAGCCTTGAGGAACTCCATATTTCACTTTTGATCGATATGATACCTCCTCATTTAATGCCACAAACTGATAGCGGTCAGATAGATATGATGTAAACCATGCTAAGGCGTTTCCTCTAATGCCAACATAGTTTTCTAGTCTATCCAAGAGAATGTTGTGATCGATAGTATCGAATGCTGCGCTAAGATCTAATAGCACTAATAACGAGATAAAACCACGATCAGATGATAGAAGCAGGTCATTAGTAACTCTACTGAGAGCAGTCTCAGTACTATGGTACGGTCTAAAACCTGATTGGAAATCCTCACAGACACCATTTTTTTCTAAAAAGGAATACAGTTGTGAGGATACTACCTTTTCTAGTATCTTTGACAGAAAAACTTGCAGAGGTGTTCAATTTCCCATCTTCTCAGTGTCCAACAGAACAGCAACTGGGGCTCTCTCCAGGCCTGCCAGGTGCATTGCACCAGCTTCAGAAGATGAGAAGTTGTGAGACATGGAAGAGACCAGAAAAATAGAAGACTGTTGCAGGTCACAGAAGTGATACCTTTTGAACTCGAGTGAAGGTCACACCTCTTGTGAGTCAAAGTGCCAGTGGTATCTTGAACTTTTGGAGAGAGAGTTTATGAGAGTATATTCTTTGTCTCTAACCATGTCAATTTGCATATGCACTGAATTGGAGGTTAATTGACAAATAAACATAAACAAGCATACAATAGTATACAATACCAAAGACAATATACAAGAACAACAACAATGTACAAAATAATCCTGAAGGATATGTGTGTATATTTATTTGTTATAGTTAATTAATTAGAGAAAAGGTTGTTGAGGACATTATGCGTTAAGGGGGCATTAAGGGGAATGCGATTAGAGTTGCTTTGTTCACATTTCTTTAGGCAAGAAATCCAGTGTTATCAGTTGGTTGCCAGGGAGACCCGAGGCCTTTTCTGGCTTTCTGAGGTGCATTTTGGGAGAAGGGTCCCTTTGGTTGGATGAAGAGGCATTAAAAAGTATTTTAAGTATAACAAATAGTTTGTGTCCGGCTGGTCCAAATACTACACTATATACAAATTACTTTTGCTTTTTTTTTTGTTTAAAAAACATATTAAATAATAATGAATGAATCAATACATGTTAAATTTAGTGCAATGTTTGCATTTTTTTATTTATTTATTTTACTTATTTACTTATTATACTTATATTGTTATGTAAGTATAGCTTATGACCTTTATTTTGTCCACAAACAAAATCAATCCCCCACCTTCTTTCTGCTTGTCTTTGCATCTCTTTCTGACTGCATCCAGTATGTCCACATGGGCATATTATTGTCTCCACAAAAAGCATAAAACTACACTCATTTTACAGTTGCTGGTACAGAAGTGCCTCCAACATTTCACGTTTATTTAGCAGAAAGTTAACATTCCCCATGAGTATTAATGGTAGAAATGACTTATATCTTCACTTCCTAGCTTTTCTTTTTTGCTTCTATCTAGCCCCCTCTCTGTAACCATGACAATCCTTCCACACCAGAAACAAATGTTTGATTCTCAGAATTAAGAGATTGTCTCTTGTATACACCAGTTGTGATCAGTTGCATCATAATTAGAAAAAAAAAGAACAATCCTAAAAAATGCACATGACGCAAAGAGCTATTCAGACATGCTGTTGCTCAATATGATACAAGATAAAAAGACAAACAACTAAGAGATCTAAATGTAAAATTCAAATTTAGATATTCTGCAATTTTGACAGGTCTAAAACATACCACTATAATACTATATATATATATATATATATATATATATATATATATATATATATATATATATATATATATATATATATATGTGTGTGTGTGTGTGTGTGTGTGTGTGTGTGTGTGTCAATAGGACTTAGGCAAGACTTTTCCCATCAAATGCTGTTTTGTATTTTGTTCAGGCTTGAATACGATAATGTAACATTTCGGTGCAAATATGCAAAATAGAACACCAAAGCTTGATGCTAAAATGGCAAATATCTCCACAGCTACAGTGAATTTTCCAGGAGAACTGACATAAGCTGGAATAAATGTGATCCATACAGCACAGAATATGAGCATACTGAATGTGATGAATTTGGCTTCATTAAAGTTATCAGGCAGTGTGCGAGCCAGAAAAGCCAAAATGAAACACAGAACAGCCAGTAGGCCAATATACCCCAACACAGCCCAGAAACCTATAGTTGAACCCAGACTGCACTCAAGAATTACCTTTTCTTTATAATATTTCATATTTTTGTAGGGAAATGGAGGAAATAATATTAGCCAAAGTACACAGATAAGAACCTGTATTACTGTAAAGGCAAGAACACTAAGTCGTTGTTGTGCAGGCCCAAACCATTTCATGACATTACTTCCTGGAAGTGTAGCCTTAAAGGCCATTAACACAACTATTGTTTTCCCCAGAACACAGGAGATACAAAGAACAAAAGTGATCCCAAACGCTGTGTGACGCAACATACAGGACCACTCTGTGGGCCGTCCAATGAAAGCAAGGGAACAGAGGAAACACAGAGTCAATGAGAAGAGCAGCAGGAAGCTCAGCTCTGAGTTGTTGGCTTTTACTATGGGGGTGTCCTTCTTGCTGTAAAACAGGATGGCCACCAGCACAGTTAATCCTGCTCCAAACAATGAGAAAAAGACTAGAACTATACCCATAACTTCTGTGAATGATAGAAATTCCACAGCCTTTAAGACACATTTATTTTTTTCAGCATTAGACCAGTATTCACCTGGACACTGCTTGCAGTTATTTGAATCTGGAAACAGAAGTTTTGATTATTATAGTTAGAGATAAAATAACTTTATTTAAACCCTTATAGCAAACTGCAAAACAAAACAAAACTAGTTACAAACAAAAGCAAGATTATTGTGCTATATGCAAACTGTATGTTAAGACATATGTTAAGAAAAAACAAAGAAGGAAATAACGAGATTTCTTTGACACTGGGAGATGATTTGAAGATTACCTGTCTCATTACTGATTTCTCCTTCTGCACATGGAATACAGTCATAACAGCAGACAGGTCTTCCTTTCTGTGTAGCCTTCCTAGTGCCTGGAGGACAGCTCTCACTGCACACAGACCTTGGCTTCTACATAGAAAAATATATATATTTCACATAACTACTTATTCTTATTCTTTGTTTATGTCCCAGTTTTAACAAAATCTTTATAATAAATAATGGCATTTACCTCCAGCTGTCCTCCAACCCAGATTATGTTTTCAGGTTTGAGCATAAAACGCTGGTCAGGTGGCAGTGAGGCATCATAGTATCCCACTGGTTTAAATTGTACTGATCCATCAGAGCCCTGCTGCCAGTTTATGACTTCATATTGGGCTGCTATGCCACCAGTGCTGTCAAACCACACACGATCACCCATCTTTATAGTGAAATTTACTTTTTTTAGAGCCTCAACCACCTATTGTAGACACATGTAAACATAAATAGGTTATTGCAGTAGTTATTAATACTGATCTGCATATTTTGCATGTCTCCCTTATTTAACAGACCTGATTCAGATCATCAGCTCATTAGGAATAAGCTCCATAAACAGATCTGAATGTGTCAGATAAGTGAGATATACAAAATGCACAGAGCACCAAAACCTGGATTCTATTTGTGTACCACTCTCTTTTGTTAAATCATATATTACCTGCTGTGGTTGTATTTTCAGGTCTTTTTCACAACCCTTCATTGCTGTGCACTTGAGTAGACCGTGTAGAGAATGAGCCACAGCATAAACTGCTTTGTATACATTGCTTGCATATCTTTGTTCAGGCACATCTTCATTGTAGTTCTTCAGCCCAAGTAGATCTTGATATACACTGCAATTTAATGCATATTGAGAGGAATTTCTCTCAGTCCATAAGCATGGAAAAGTTATGTCCCAGAATGTTTTTACAACATACTCTGAAAAACCTTCAATATCAACTTTTCTCACTGCAAATCCCAGCGACCCTCCCAGCACATGAAAACTGTTTGGAGTGATTAAGCTCTTTGCAGTTATCCATGACTCGACACCAATCATTTGGAAGCCGGTAATGTTTTGAACAGTTAGCTGCTTGAGTAGGTTGTACATTTCAGAAGTAGTAAGAAAGGCAATTATCACTTTTGCTGTGCTTTTTTTTATTGTCTCTACCGCTTTTTGGAGTTTGTCAGGCTCTGTTCGGTAGAATTTCACAGAGTACTCCACACAAATCCCCTCTTCCTGGGCTGTGTTCAGAAATATGGCCATTCCATTGTTTCCATAGTCATTGTCACTGTTCACAGCTCCAACCCAAGACCAGCCAAAGTGCTTAACTATGTATGCAAGGGCTCTGCTCTGGTGGTAGTCACTAGCAATAGTTCTGAAGAAAGAAGGATACTCTTTCCTATTACTGAGACATTCACATGAAGCTGAGTGACTTATCTGAAAAACAACAACAATAATGATAATAATAATAATAATAATAATAATAATAATAAAATATAAAAATCTGGAAACAGTGATACAATTCATTGTTAGTAATTATTTCAGGATTTTACAGGTATTTCTCCTTACCACAGGAATTTTAAAAGGTCCGGTAGTTCTGGACAGAATCACTGTAGCAGAAGACTCTGTTTCACCTATAATAGCATGTATAGGAGACTGTCCATTGCATTTTTCCCCAACTACAGACACATGACCGTTCAACAATGCCATAGTTCCACTTATGGTAGATAGTCTTGAACCACAACTATCATAGATTCTGTAGCCAATGGAAACATTTGGGAGTAAATTTTCACTTCGATTAATCTCCTCAGTGGCAAAAATCATTATTTGAGCCATCCGGAAACCTCTTAGGTTCACACTGTGAAAGCATAAAAAGCATTTTTGCTTTATTATTATTATTATTTTAAATGTTGTTCAGTTCACATTGTGCTGCTATAAAATATTAATTAACTGAAATCTATATTTGTCTTTCTTTTTATCTGGTTGTATTGGTCATATTATCTGCTCTAATTTTTTTGCAGTGCAACAAACCTGGAGCATGATAGCAGCTGAGGTTTTTTTGTAAACTCAAATGAAGGTAATGTCTCTGTGCTCCGGATTGGAAAAAGTGCTCCGATAGTTACTTCTCCATCCTTGGATAACTGTGGATATTTTGAGTCCCCCATTAATCTGCAAAGTGGCTTTTCTGCTTTTGTATTAAGATGATGGAAAAGCAGGAGTTTGTAAAATAAGATAAGCATCCCAACAGTTGGGCTTAACTGCAGATGCAAATGCAAGGTACCTGGTACTATATTTGCACTTTTATAGTCATAATTCATATGGATGAATGACTCTAAATGTAGCCAATGACCTCATAGGGTGGTAGGGTGGTAGGCAGGTCAAGCGAGGTTGTGTCCAGCTATTTTGAAATTATTTTTAAATAGCAGTAAATTGTAACACTGTTTATAATAAGATATTCAATTTGTTGTAAACCTTTATTTAGATAATGCTGTTTCTATTTGGTCTTAAAGAAATAAATGAATTTTAAAAAACAAATACATCACTTGCTGTATAAAACATGTATTAGTTAATGCATCTTTTTTTTCTGTTGCAATGTAATTATGAAATGTAATTATGGTCTCTTGAAGCATCTTGGACATGTCACCACAGTGTCTAAATGTGATACTCTCTGAAATGGTGCCAGGTTGAAGAATAGTTAAAGAATAGCTGAGTAAAGTTATTATTTTTGTTTTCTTTCCACACAAAAAGTATTCTCATAGCTTCATAAAAATGTCTTTCTTAATTAAATCAATTTGTGTTCCAAACATGCACAATAGTTGTATGGGTTATTAATGAGTGAAGCATCCCATTAAATCTAAAGTTTGATTATGACGATAATTAGGTCCAAACGTGTGTTGTCTAAATACAAAAGAGTTTATAATGTAAAGATGCTGACGCCAATGCATGTTTATTATTTACATGAATATTAAAATCTCCAGCAATGAAAATGTCTGCAGCCAGCACTGACATAGACAGAAAAGCCAGTATTTATCCTATGTTTATCCATATTATATCTATTTTTTATTTGTTGAACATCAATTAATATGTTATCCTTAAATTCGCATTTGTATTAGGCAGTTAGATGAATAGAAACAACCTTTATTTTATGATATCTAAGTGAAAGAGTTTCTATGTGCTGAGAATTAACTGACTTTATAAACTAGGCCCCAGTCAAATACAAAATGCCATATTTCTAGAGAGAAGCATCTCAAGCATCTTTTCTGATCAACATATCAGGTCTGTCCCAAAAACTTGTTCAATTGTCTATGAAAGCTATGTTAATCTGTGGGCTGCACTTAGAGTTGTGAGAGCTTGCCTCAGTGTGAGAGCCGAGACTATCCACTAAATTAACTAATTTCAAGTTGGTGCATGCTACAGGTCTTTAAAAAGTTGGCATGGTGGGAACAAAGGGCTGAAATTGCGAGTGGTCATGGAAAGAATTCCGAGATCTCCACAGCGTGACCCCTCTGACCATGCATCCTGTCCATCACAAAAACGTGCCTTTTTACTTTTCAAACAAAGAAACAGGTAAACTTGCGAAGACTTCTAAGAAGGACAGTCAGAATTCCCATTTGCTATTAAAGCAAATATATGTAGGTTCACAAATAATCTCTCATAGACCTCCAACGTGTTTAATGTGTAATGAAAGCTTGCTATGTTAGTCTATGCATAACTGTTTAATAGATAGCGTTTATAATGAGAACAACATATTTGAAGTTTGTTGTTAAATGAAATCTCACCTCTCCTCTCACTGAAAAGAACATTGACAAATTGTTTATACTGCCATAGCTGTTGATTTAATTATTAAGTAATTGTGGTTCTTGTCCTGTATTTCCGTGGTACTTTGTCATCAGTTCAGTTATAACTGCTCTTATCAATCTCAATTACATGAGTAAATACTACTACTTGTTTTTAGCATTGCTAATTTGAATTTTAAATGTAATTTCCTACTGAATTACATTTCATACAAAATTCTGAATTGCGACAGTATTTGCTGATTAATGTTATGATAATTGTTTACATAATTTGATGACGACCTCATTGAATTTTAATCATTAACTGCCGATATTAATTAAAAAAATTATTTCAGCTGTTGATTAGGTTAATTACTGTAAAATTGTTCTTATAATTTGATAACAACATCACTGAATTTTAATTCATTGAAATGTTAATTTCAGCTGTTTACATCAACACCATTTTTGGGATTCATTTAATTATAATTTAGGAAAAGTGTTCTCTTTCTCTACTTTTCCCTCCCCTATATCTTACAGGTAGCTCCACCCTTTCTTTAAAAAGGGAGGAAGGACCTCCTCTTACAGAAGACAGAAAGCATCCAGTGGTCTTCTGCTCCCTGTTCTGTTGTTTTCCTTTGTTCTCCCTCTGTTCTTCAGCTGTCTCACCAGAAACACCAGTTAGAAGCACGTACATCAGAAGACCACTGTCTTGCCTTGCTTTTTTGTTTGTATTGACTTGTTTGATTTTGTTCTTCTCTTCCAGTTCTGTGTCAGCGTTTCTAAATCCCCCTTACATTGAGCAGCTGGAACTGGAGGCTCAGGAATGACAGGAAAAACCAGATGAAGAACTAATCAAGGAATGAGATTAGCCATCTAGCGCGACAACTGGACAACATCAAAGAGGAATCTTGCAGCCTATGAACTGCGCTCTGAGCCATCAAGGGACGTGCCTTGGC
The DNA here is from genome assembly GCF_018831695.1 of Puntigrus tetrazona. Classification (NCBI taxonomy): domain Eukaryota; kingdom Metazoa; phylum Chordata; class Actinopteri; order Cypriniformes; family Cyprinidae; genus Puntigrus; species Puntigrus tetrazona. The sequence continues at coordinate 6,472,105 of NC_056716.1, forward strand.
TCCTCATCATAAACCTGAATGAGTGGTTGCATGCTGCCATCTTATATATATCTTCTTAAATTCCAGAGGTAATTGGGTTCCCAAGACCCCATGACGTCATGTTACACAAACAACCGAGACTTTGTTAACATTAACTGTATTAGTTAACATGAACAATAGCTTAAAAATGTATTAATTTTAGCTAATATTAAATTAGAAATAATACCTTTTTAAAATGTAGAAGTTGTATCTGTTAAAATGTATTAGTGCACTGTGAATTGCCAAATATTTTTATTACTTAGCATTAAAAATGTTTAATAAAAGATATAAAAGCTATTGTAAAAATACAGTATTTTTTTTGTAAATCTGGTCCCTAGATTGGGATTTGGGTTTTGGTCCAAAAAGTAAGTATTTACTTTTTGTCCAGTATAAAGTTTTGCAAATTGGTATGTTTTGTTCTGCGGCAAAGAAATATATAGCTGAGCATCATAAGCATAACAATCAAAGCTCACACCATGTTTCCCGATAATATATCCCAAGTGAAACATGTGTATATGTATTTGCAGTACAGTATTAATAAAAGCTGACTCCGCTGTGATGTGATCCTGTCTCTCTCTCAAACATACACACACACAATGTGTTACATTACACTGCACATTTGAACAGTCCATTTACTTATTAATAACAAAACATACTTACAGTCGCTAATTCCGAAAAACCAGATTGTCATAGCAAATTCAGAACTGACCCATTTTTTCTTTTAGAAATAGCCTTTGTGCACAGCCAGCCTTGCACTCACTTAGATTCACAAAACTGTCATCCATAAAATCTGTTGAATAAATTCTAACATTTAGGTTGTGCTGTTCTGTTGTAAGTCATCTTAATAACTCTTAACTATATCTATTTTCAGAATGCCAACACACAGCATCTCCCTTAAATGGCAGCATCAATACTACTGCTGTTAACAAAACATTCTTTCATTGTGACATAGGCATGTATGTATTACTGGAGCGTGCTTTGGAGCAGATTCAAAGGCTGGAGTAACGTATGGAAAAGACTCTAGGACTATAGGAGGCACAGAAATGGATTCGGGAACCAGAGTAAGCTCAGGAAGGGATTCAGCGGAAACAGCCTCTGTATCCAAGATAGACAGTGTTGTGACCATTAAACTAGAGAGTGACAAGGTTTGCAGACCTATGAGTGCTAAGACCAGCAAGCTTGATTGAGTAGCAATCTGCGCTATGCATTATGCTTGAGTGCATAGTCGTTGGTGGGCCTAGAGTGCATAACAATTTTTGCTGCTGCCCTTGCTCAATTAAAGTGACAGCACAATTTAGATGGACAATGTAAATATAATTTGCCAAAAATGCACAGAATAGGTATGTATAGTGTTTTCAAAGAATGGGAGTATATCACAAAAGAAAATGAATTTAAAATAGGTATAGAATATTTGCTAATTTAAATATGCCTTGTTCATTATTAAACTTTGAGGGTTAATTTTTAATCAATTTGTTTGTACGTTTATTGAATAAAACATCACAAAGTACTGCAATGTTGATTTATATGTCTCTCTTTATTTGTGACTATGATTTATATTTAAACTTTTCCCATCAGATGTTGCTTTGTGTTTTGTTCCGGCTTACACAGAATTATGTAACATTTAGGAACAAATATGCAGAATAATAAACCAAAGCTTGAGGCTAAAATGGCAAATATCTCCACAGCTACAGTAAACTTTCCAGGAGGACTGACATAAGATGGAATAAATGTGATCCATACAGCACAGAATATCAGCATACTGAATGTGATGAACTTGGCTTCATTGAAGTTATCAGGCAGCTTGCGAGCTAGAAAAGCTAGAATGAAGCACAAGACAGCCAATAGGCCAATATAACCAAGCACAGCCCAGAAACCTACAGTAGAACCCAGACTGCACTCAAGAACAATCTTTTCATTATAATATTTCAAATTTCTGTATGGAAATGGAGGTGATATTTTTAGCCAAGCCACACAGATAAGAACCTGTATAAGTGTAAAGACAAGAACACTAAGTCGTTGTTGTGCAGGACCAAACCATTTCATGACATTACTTCCTGGAAGTGTAGCCTTGAAGGCCATTAACACAACTATTGTTTTACCCAGAACACAGGAGATACAGAGAACAAATGTGATCCCAAATGCTGTGTGACGCAACATACAGGACCACTCTGTGGGCCGACCAATGAAAGTAAGAGAACAGAGAAAACAAAGAGCCAATGAAAAGAGCAGCAAGAAGCTCAGCTCTGAGTTGTTGGCTTTTACTATGGGGGTGTCTTTTTTGCTGTAAAACAGGATGGCCATCAGTACAGTTAATCCTGCTCCAAAAAGTGAGAAAAAGACTAAAACTATACCCATAACTTCTGTGAATGACAGAAACTCTACAGCCTTTAAGACACATTTATTTTTTTCAGCATTAGACCAGTATTCACCTGGACACTGCTTGCAGTTATTTGAATCTGGAAAAAAAGTAATGATCATTATAGTTAGAGATAAAATAACTTTATTTAAATCCTTTGCTAGGAAACTGCATCCAGAACTGCAACGTAAAAGGGAAAACCAAAAAAGGAGCAATTTTCCTTGAAACTGTGACATGGCCCAGAAATTACCTGTCTCATTACTGATTTCTCCTTCTGCACATGGAATACAGTCATAACAGCAGACAGGTCTTCCTTTCTGTGCAGCCTTCCTAGTGCCTGGAGGACAGCTCTCACTGCACACAGACCTTGGTTTCTGAATAAAAGAGAAAATATTTTTTTTTGTTGTTGTTGTTGTTTATACTGACTTTGAAGAATGAAGATCTATTTGCTAAAATCACTTTGATCAAATTATTATATATTTTAAACTTTTATATGATGCAAATCAGTAATTATATTAAGAAAATGTATCTTTAAAAACTATCACCATTACCAAGCAAGAGTCCTTGGCTTATTAACGCCCTCTGCTGTTGATTTTGACCATTTTACAGGGGAACTTTTTTTTTACATTTTTTATCCTTCCAATGTGGTATCCTGCAAAGGTCATTTTTATATGGCAGTGCTAATATATTTAAAGTGCCCTCTTAATATATAATATTTTGTGTTTCTAGTTTCATTAAACCTTTTAGGTCAGACATAAAACTGGCATTTACCTCAATTTGTCCTCCAGCCCAGATTATGTTTTCAGTGTTAAGTACAAAGCGCTGGTCAGGGGGCAGTGAGGCATCATAGTATCCTACTGGTTTAAATTGGATTGAGCCATTTGAGTCCTGCTGCCAGTTTACAACTTCATACTGGGCTACTGTTGCACCAGTGCTGTCAAACCACACACGATCTCCCATTTTTACAGTGAAATCAACCTTTTTCAGAGCCTCAACAACCTATTGAGAAAAAGTCATTTTTCAGTTATCCTCTTGCTCATTTTCTTGACCTTACTGCTTATTTTTTTTATTATCATTATTATTATTATTATTTGTACCTCCTGCGGTTGTATATTCAAGCCTTTCTCACAACCTGCTTGTTCTCTGCACTTGAGTAGATTATGGAGTGAGTGAGCCACAGCATAAACTGCCTTATAAACATTGCTTGAATATCTTTGTTCAGGTACATCTTCATTGTAGTTTTTAAGCAATAGTAGATCTTGATATATGTTGCAATCTACAGCATATTGAGAAGAATTACTCTCAATCTGTGAGCATGGAAAATCTGTTTCCCAGAATGCTTTTATAACATAATCTGCAAAACTTTCAATATCAATTTTTCTCACTGCAAATCCAAGTGACCCTCCAAGCACATGAAAACTGTCTGGAGTGATCAAACTCTTTGCAGTTATCCATCCTTCCACTCCAATCATTTGGAGACCTGTAATATTCTGAATATGTAGCTGCTCAAGTAGATTGTACATTTCAGAACTGGTAAGAAATGCAACAATCACTTTTGCAGTGCTTTTTTTTATTGTCTCTACCACTTTTTGGAGCTTGTCAACCTCTGTTCGGTAGAATTTCACAGAGTACTCCACACAGATTCCCTCCTCTTGGGCTGTATTCAAAAATATTGTCATCCCATTGTTTCCATAATCATTGTCAGTGTTCACAGCTCCGACCCAAGACCAGCCAAAGTGTTTGACTATGTATGCAAGTGCTCTGCTTTGGTGGTAGTCACTAGCAATAGTTCTAAAAAAAGAGGGGTAATTTTTCCTATTACTAAGACATTCACATGAGGCTGAGGGACTTATCTGAAATTTAAAAAGAAAGAAAGAACAAAAGCTAGATGTTAAACAATCATCATAAGCGTGATTATGTCCAAGTATTTGGTGTTGATCCTTACCACAGGAATTTTAAAAGGTCCTATTGTTCTGGACAGGATTACTGTAGCAGAAGACTCCGTTTCTCCTATGATAGCATGTATAGGAGACTGTCCATTGCATCTGTCTCCTGCCATAAACTCTGGACCATTCATCAATGCCATAGTTGCGCTCATAGAAGACAGTCTTGAACCACAGGTATCATAAATTCGGTAGCCAACAGAAACATTTGGTAACAAACTTTGACTTCTATTAATCTCCTCAATGGCAAAAATCATGGTCTGAGCCATTCGAAAATCTCTTAGACTCACACTGTAAAAAAAATAAACCAGTGTATTAAATGCAAATCATTAGCATAAACAGAAAAATACAGACAAAAAGCCATACTTTATTTGTATTATTTCGAAATCTGCATATGATGTCTGTAATGTTTAAATACATTAAGATCTATATTTTACAAGTAACTAACCTTGAACATGATAAAAGATGAGGTTTTTGTGTATATTTAAATAAAGGTAATATCTCTATGCTGTGGACGGAGAACAGTGCTCCAATGTTTACGTCTCCATCCTTTGATAACAGCGGGTACTTAGGGTCCCCCATCAATCTGCAAATAGGCTTTTCTGCCTTTGCATGTAGTTGAAAGATAAGCAGTGTATAAAGAAAGACTGACATCCCAAAGATTCTGTTTAACTGTGGCAAATACAAATGACTTGATACAATAATTGCACTTTTATAGGCATACTTAATATGGATGATTGATTTTCAATGTAGCCAATGACCTCATAAGACAGGACTGAGAGTCAGGCATAGCAGAGGCAGACAAGATAATATGAGTTATATTGTATTAGTGCTGTCAAATGATTAATCACAATTAAAACCACAATGAAAGTTATTATTTTTTGTTCACATAATATATTTATATGTACTGTATGTATATATATATATATATATATATATATATATATATATATATATATATATATATATATATATAAACATGTTTTTTTTTTTAAATATATATACACGCATGTGTTTGTATTTATATATACACATAAGAAATGTACACAGTGTACACAAACATATATTATGTAAACAACAGCTTTTATTATGGATACAATTAATTGCAAATTAACTGTTTGACACCAATAATGTATATATTAATCACACATCAAATGTTTCACAATCACCATATAAAAAACACATCAAGAGTGCGGTAATTCTTGTGAGATTCAGATGTACACAAGCTTTATATGTGTTCTAATATACCTTACACATATAGTAGGAAAAAAGATTATGTGAAGAAAGAATTATCCCAACTAAAGAAATTGTGTAACCGTTACGTAACTGCAACATAATCTAGTGACTAAAGTTTTGCTGTGGCGATGTAACTAGTTTCATCATGGCAACCTGAAAATTGAAAGGTGCATATTTGTTGCCACAATGCTTGAACATGTAAAAGAGATGAGGGAGAGGATCGACCGGGTCATGCCAAGCAGAACTGAACAGCTGTACCACATTAATCTATTGAAAAAATAGGTCGGGAATGGGGAACAGCTCGCCGCCCTCACTACCTCAGATCTCATGTTTGTCAATGTCCACCCCCATCTCTCAGCTGGCCAGAAGGGCACCTGATCGGTCAGTTCCCAGATGTGTTCTCCCCTCGACACAGGCAGACCAATGTTGTTGAGCACGACATCCAGGATTCATCATCCGGCAGCGGCCTTACCATGTCCCTTAGATACTTAGGGGTGATCGAACCGCCCATGGTCTAGCCTCGGTCATAAAGGCACCATCTGCTTCTGCAACAACTTCCGTCGACTCAAAAAAAGTCTCAGAGTTTGAAGGATATTCATGCCTCGGGGTTGCTAGACCAACTGGGAAGGTCCCGGTATATTTCGACCCTGAACCTTACCAAAGGCTGCTGGCAGGTACCCCTCTCCATGTCTGCAAAACCTAAAACTGCCTTTTCCACCCCTGGTGGCCACTGGCAGGACCAGACCTTTCCCTGCCACGTTCCAGCAGATGATGAACATTGTGTTTCAGCCCCACCAAGCGTATGCTGCCACCTACCTGGATGACCATCTGGAATGGCTGTATAGGGTGCTTTCGGAGCTCTGGAGGGCTGGACTCACCGTCAACCATAGTAAATGATATCTAGCACTGTCTGAAGCAAAGTGCCTGGGTTCCCAGATGGGTAGCGGTGTCATCTGGCCGTAGGGGTGTCAAGAAAAGAAGGTGGAGGCAGTCCAGATGGCCCCAAGGCCCCTCACCAAGACCCATGTATGGGCTTTCTTAGGGTTCATCCCTAACTTCTCCTCTTTAGATGCCTCCAAGGAGCACCTGGCCGCACCCATCACAGGCTGATTGGCCACACCTGCAGCACATCAGGAGCCGGTTTTATAAGCCGCACAAGGCATGTTACAGGGAGAGCCTTGCCTCCATGAGAATGAGCACTAATGCCAGTTCTCTCTATTCCCTCAGACAGCAGAGTGTGACAGATCAGCCCCCTCACAGAGCAGCACAGCACGGATGAGACGGCACCAGACCACATATTTGAATTTCCACTATCTTGAGCATGACTGTAAATAAAACCAAATAAAAATTTTGAGCTCTCCTTGGAGTTTGATTCTTCACCCTGTATGTATATATGTGTGTGTGTGTGTGTGGGTGTGTGTGTTAATTGTTTATTTTCTGTGATCAGATATGCAGTAGTTTAACCAGACTCAAAGCAAATTCAGTTTATTTTGAAAAACTTACATATAAACAGTAAAATGATGGCATGAATATGCAAATTAACATATGACATCATCTATCGACATTTAGTGACTTTTCAAGTTGACTTTAGCTACTTTCCATCGATAAAAGTTGGTAACACTGGTAGAAAGGAAACAATATATATTTCATTACTTTCTCTCACAGTTATATTCATGGGAATATACTGTATATAAAATGCTGGCATTAGGGAGCCACTATATGCGCGAGTGCTCAGTTTCTCTTTCACTTACAAGATTAGCGATCACACACAGTATGGAGCGGCGGTATATATCTGTTTTAGACTAATGATCTGGGTTAGGTGCTTTTACACCCTGGTTAACCAGCCATCATTCCCTACTGTTGGTAGAAATGCATTTAGGGTAGGGTTAGCCACAACTGTAGAGGTCTGATTTACAGCAGGCCAGAGGGTATCGCGCTAGATGCAGCTGCCATTAGACCCAGCAGATTCTAAAACAGCTTGACAATGAGTGACCAGCCTTCTCTCACACTCAACCTCAGGAACCTCCTGCAAGAAGGATGGATGGGTACGTGGAAATATGCATCTTCTAGATCTATCGTGACAAACCAGTCCTCTGACCTGATTTGTGACATGACTTGTTTCAGTTTGAGCATCTCTTCAGCTCTCTGACTGAGCGGTTCTGTTGCCTGAGATCTAAAATGGGCCTTAGCCCTCCATCATTCTTGGAAACTATGAAGTACCAGAAATAGAACCCGGAGGAATTACCTCGATGGCCTTCTTCCTTTAGATATTTACTACTTCTTGTTCCATCACCAGAGCCTGCTCGGGGCCCACCATAGTGGAGGAACATCAAACTAGATTCAATAACCTCTCTCTAAAGTCTGCAGGACCCATTGAGACACATTCGGCAGTAGCTTCCAAGCTGTTAAATGGATTACTAAGGGAATCCCACCGAGCAGCCCCAAGACTTAGAAAGCGGCGACACCAGAATTGACAATGCTGCTGAACAGACCAGAAGGGGAAAACGGGGCATCCAAGAATGACCGAAGGCAAGAGCTGTCTCATTTGTGGTGCGGAGAGATGAATCAGTGATCCTTGGCAACTGCGGGTCCTGAGCTGTGAGCTGTAAAACTATTGTCAAAGGGTACCTACATCACCTGTTTTTTGGGAGGATTTCTAGAACAATTCTCCTTGCTCTTCTGAAAACAAACTCCATCATATTCAATTATCAAACACGACTGGAACTTCAAATGGGACTGGCTTCTATGGTCAAAAAAAGAGATTTTAATCTGATTATTAATGAATTAACACTTTAATTAATATTTGGGGAATCGGATATTTATAATTCGAGATTCATGAAATGTATAAAATACACTTTATCGGCTAATTGATCCACAATTTAGCACAATTAAAGGTATCTCAAGGATTCTGTTTATTTTGTGAACACCTACGACAACAACTCTTAATAATGAAACAGAAGGATTATTGAACTATACTTCTACTAACATGACTAAGCTAAGAATGAACACACACAAACACATTCATACTCACACACATACAAACAGCTTGGCAGGGAATTGATTAATAAAGTCCAAATATATTGGCTAGTTGTAAGATTGCAACCCATGAGAATTCATCGAAGCAGAGGTTCTGTCTGTGTTACCGGAACTGAGTGCTGGCTTCTCTGTGGGAATCCAGGCTTCTCTGCTTGGTCACGGTGCTTGTAATGGATGGCGTCTTTGGGATTCCCCCAGGCGATTTGAATGGGGGTTTGTGAAAGTCTCTCATCGTTGGGGTGCTCAGCTTTAGAGGTTTCCAGAGTTTAAGCTGCAAAGGGTCAGTGGAGTTCTTGCTGAATGTTCAGCTCACTGCGTAGTTTCTCTCGGCCGACGTCAGCTTTTGACTGATGTACAGGATTGGATGCTCCTCTCACTCCTGGATCAAGACTGCGCACAGACCCGTGTCAGAAGCATCCGTCTGAAGCAGGAAGGGGCATTGGAAATCCGGGGCTTGTAGGACGGGTTCCAATGTCAATGCCTCCTTTATTTTGCCAAACGCCTCCTCGGTGGCAGGTGTCCACACCACTTTCTCTGGTTGCCCCTTCCTGGTCAGATCTGTCAGGGAGGCAGCTAGAGAGGAGAAGTTAGGGATGAAACACCTATAGTACCCCACCATCCCCAAAAAGGCTCTTACCTGGGTCTTGGTGGGGGCGTTCCATACTGCTTCGACCTTTTTTTCTTGGGGCCGGATGAGACCCCTCCAGTCTTGTTAACCCAGGTACTTCGGACAGCGCCAGGTGACATTTTCGGGGGTTGGCTGTGAGTCCAGCCCGTCAGAATGCAGACAGCACCCTCCGCAGTCAGTCGACGTTGTTCCTCCCAGGTTATCGAGTGGATGATGTCCATCATATGCTGGAACGTGGCGGGGGCCTCATGCAGACCGAATGGAAGGGTCCGGTACTGCCAGTGGCCGCTGCGGGTCGAGAAGGCGGTCTATGCTTTCGAAGAGGGAGACAGCGGTACTTGCCAATACCCTTTTGTCAGGTCGAGAGTGGAGATGTACCGGGCCCTTCCCAGTTGGTCCAGCAGCTCATCCACTCTGGGCATCAGGTATCCGTCGAAGTCCGACACCTCGTTCAGTCGGCGAAAGTCATTACAAAAAAACTGAGGGTGCCATCAGGTTTTGGGACCATCTCAATCGGGCTGGACCAAGGACTACGAGATGGTTCGATCACCCATAACTTAAGCATTTGTTGTATTTCTTCCTCTATAGCTTGCCGACGAGCCTCTGGGACCAGATAAGGCCGCTGCTGGACAATAACTCCTGGGGCCGTTTGGATCTCGTGCTTGATGACATTTGTCCGTCGTGAAGAGAACACATCTGAGAACTGACTGACCAGGTGCTGGAGCTCCCCCTTCTGGGCAGCCGAGAGATGGGGGTTGACGTCAACAACCATGGGATCGGAGGATGTGAAGATGGTCAATTGGCCCTCGTTCCCTCTCCATCTTTTCAGCAGATTGATATGGTAGAGCTGGTCTGCACGCCGGCAACCAGGCTGGTGCAGTTGATACGTGACGGGGCCTATCCAATCCAGCACCATGTAGCGACCTTGCCAGGTTGCGAGGAACTTGCATGCAGCGGTGGGAACGAGGACCAGAACCTTATCTTCTGGTTGAAACTCCCATTGGGCTGCCCGATTATAGTGCCATTGTTGAGCTTGCTGCGCTTGGTTTAGGTGTTCCTGGCATGACGCGATCTATCCTTTCCCTCATCTCCTTCACATATTCCACAACGGTCCGGTGGGGTGCCGGCTGCTGCTCCCAGGCCTTCTTGGCAACGTCCAGGAGGCCGTGGGGCTGTCAGCCAAAGAGGAGCTTGAAGGGGGTGAAGTCAGTTGAGGCCTAAGGGACTTCCCAGATCCCGAAGAGCACGTACAGTAGCATCAGGTCCCAGTCTCAGTGGTCCTCGGCTGTGACGCGTCAGAGCATGTGTTTCAGGGTTTGGTTAAAGCACTCTACGAGACCGTCCGGCTGGGGGTGGTAGACCGTGGTCCTCAACTGCTTCACCCGCAGCAGCCGGCAGAGGTCAGCAATTAGCCGGGACATGAAGGGGGTACCCTGGTCAGTCAGGATCTCGGTGGGGATGCCGACCCGACTGAAGAGCAGGAAGTGTTCCTTCGCTATCGCCTTGGCAGTGGCTTTGCGTAGCGGCACGGCCTTCGGGTATCGGGTGGCATAGTCTACAATGACGAGGATGTGTTTGTGTCCCCGGGCAGACTTCGGCAGCGGCCCTACCAGATCCATCCCAATGCACTCGAAGGGCACCTTAATGATGGGAAGCGGAATTAGCGGACTGGGGGGAGGAGTCCGACCACCCGGACATGGGGCCAGCAGTGCTTTAGTCGGTCATCCTCCTTTTGGCGAATTGGTGGCCTTGGCGAATAATCCCCCTCCCGTAACCTGCTGGAAACATCATAGAAGACATTAGAGTTTTGAGAGGGGGACTCACCTTCCCTCCCACTATCGGAGGCCAGCAGCGTTGGATGGCGTTTGGCCCCTATGGCTGGCTTCCGTTGTCTGCGGTCCCCTCCGCAGCTGGCAAGCTGGGAGGAGGCGGCTAGCAGGTGGTCGAAGCCGGGCCAGTCTCGTCCGAGCTGCACCGGTACGGGCAGGTCCCTGACAAGGCCGACTTCCAGGGGCCAGGAGGATGAAAGGGCCGACAGGTTCACCCGTCTGGCGGGTACTTGCTGTGTTTCGCCATGTACACACGTTATGGGGAGGAAGCCCTTGGATTCTGGTCGCAGAGCCAGAAGGCTCCCACCTTTACCTCTACCTCGGGAGCTATATATTCCCAGGTGTGGAAGTGTTGCATGGCTGTTATGGGCGATAAACTTAGCTGCGCTAAAATTTCTTTCCGGAGAGCCGGATAGCTCTCAGTGGCTTCACAGGGCAGGGAATAATAGACACGCTGGGCTTCACCGGTCAGTAGCGGGGCGAGGATACACGCCCATTCATCTGATGGCCAGCCCTCAGTAGATGCGGTGGTCTCAAACATATTGAGAAATGCCTCAATGTCTTCTCTTGGGATTTTTGTCAGCAACCGATTGAAAAAAACTTGAAAACAAGTGAAAACAAGATCACTTGCCGGTCGTTTCCTTCACAAACTTGATTCTCCACTAGTGTGACAGGGTGAAGGAAACATGCGGCAAGGAGAGCTCAAGATAAATACCCCGGAGGGTGGATTTATTAAACAGAAAAAATGGTATGGAAAAACGGGTGAAATAGTGTCCCAAGGTGGGTTAGGGCTGCGGTGCTCTTCTCCTTCCTGGTTGACATGCTGTAGCGGTGAGTCCGTGCTGGAGTTTGGGCTGATTGGGACACATGCTGCTGTCTGTAAGGGAAAAAGGGAGAGTTCGTGCTCAGTCTGTTCGGCATGCCTCGTGGCTTTTTAAAGTCGGCAGGTGATGATGACCAGCAGCTGTGTCTGATCAGCCGGTGATGAGCGTGTCCAGGTGCTCCTCATCAATTTCCAGGGCGACGCTGATGATAGCTCGGGACACTCGTCACACTAGGTATAATTAATAATAAATATTTAGATGTAGCAAGGGTCAACATTCAGTGACTTCCAATTGTGAGCAGCACCCAGAGACAATCAATTGTGAATATAAGGGATTTAATAAACACGGCTATAGATAAAATATAACACATTAACAAAACACATAGGATAAAGAAAAGTAAGGAAGAGAGAGAGAGAGGAGAAGAATGAAAGTATTTTACATCAATTAACCACAACCTAGTGATAATCATCAAAGAATCAAAATTCACCAAAATTACACTACAACATAACAATGTAAACGCGCATACAACTAGTTATAAAAGTTACTTGCAATAGTTTTTGTTGCTGCAAAAGAATCCTGATTTTGTAGCTTGTGTGTGTGATGAGCATCCCGAACATTTATCAGCGTCGCCCTGGAAATCAACAAGGAGTACCTGTACACGCCCATCACTGACTGATCGGACACAGCTGCTGCTCGTTACCTGCTGGCTTGAAAAAGCTACCAGATACGCCAGAGAGTTGAGCATGGCCTCCAGACAAGCTGCCACTAACATGTTCTCTCCATTTTCTCCTAGACAGCAGCATGTGATCCGATCAGCCCTCACCCCAGGCATGGACCCACTGTAAAACACTGGCAAGTGATCGCATTTTCATCCCCAACTTTTTTCTGTGCCTCACCCCAGTTTTCTGGTTGGCACAGTACTCCTCCCCAGTCATGAAGGAATTTCTGAAGATGCTCACCGAGGTCAGCATCCACCAGCAGTAGATCGTGGAACACCTGGTTCACTCAATAGGGCGAAGCGGCGTGGAGGCCCGGTGCCCTTCGGACCACTAGTGCCCAACACGTTCTGCTGCCTGACACCTGTTCCCAAGCCAACCGACTGCTGACAAAAATGTCCTCCAGTGATCTGACAAATGGGCACACTTGCTGGACCCCCTCTTGCCGGCAAAGCCCAGCGTGCATACTTTTCCCTGCCCTGTGAAGCCCCTGAAAGCTACCCAGGCCTGCAGAGAGAGATATTGGCGTGCCTAGGACTGTCCCCGATTTCGGCTGCCCAACAGTTCCACTCTTGGGAGTATAATCCCCGAATGCCAGCCCGAACACAAGCACTCCAACCGAAGTAAAGATAAATGGGAAACCCTACCGAGCCTTCATCGATCTGGCAGCACGGTCACGCTCATGCAGGCAAGCATCATGACTCTGCGGCTAAAAACCAAAGCCTTCATCCCTATAACTTGTATGCACGGTGAAACATGGCAAGTACCCGCGAGAAGGATTAACCTGTTGTCCACCTGGCCCATTGAAATCGTATCATGAAGGACCTTCCCGTGCTGGTGCTGCTGGGACGAGACTGGCCCGGCTTTGACCGCCTGTTAGCTGCTGCCTCCCAACCTGTCAGCTGCAGAGAGAACCACAGACAAGGGGAAGGGGCTCGTTCGCTAAGGCCCAGAAGGAGGATGACCACCTGAAGCACTGTTGGCCCCAGGTCCGCATCGTTGAAGGAAAAGAAGTGCAACCAGGGACTCATCCTCTCTCGAATTTCATTGTCCAAAATGGCCTGTTGTATTGTGTCACCCAGTGGAGGGGGGAGGAGAAATTTCTCTTAGAGGTTCCTCGATCCAAGACGGAGGCGATCCCAGAACTCGTCCATACACATCCGATGGCCGGACACCTAGGGGTTGCAAACACATGCCACAGCCAAGGCCATTGCGAAGGAACTCTTCCTCCTCTTTAGCCGGGTTGGCATTCCCACCAAGATCTTAACTGACCAGGGTACCCCCTTCATGTCCCGGGTAATGACTGACCTCTGCCGGCTGCTGAAGGTGAAGCAGTTGAGGACCACTGTCTACCATCCTCAAACAGATGGTTTCGTGGAGCGATTTAATCAAACCCTTAAACAAATGCTAAGACGCGTGGTGGCCGAAAGCCAACGGGACTGGGACCTGGCGCTCCCGTATATGCTCTTTGGAATCCGGGAAGTCCCCCAGATTGCGTCATGCCATTAGTCCGGGAACATCTGAACAAAGCCCAGCAAGCTCAACAACGGCATTACAACCGGGCAGCCCAAACATGGGAATTTCAGCCTGGAGACAAGGTAATGGTTCTCGTTCCCACTGCTGCCTGCAAATTGCAACCTTGCGATCTGGCAAGGACCATAAACAGTCATGGAACGAATCAGCCCCGTCACTTATTGTCTGCACCAGTCTGGCCGGCGGCGTACTGACCAGTTGTACCACATTAATCCACTCAAAAGATGGAGAGGGAGCGAGGACTAGGTCACCACCTTCAAATCCTCTAATCCTGTGGTTGTAGACGTCAACCCCCATCTCTCGGCTGCTTAGAAGGGGAAGCTCCAGCACCTGGTCGGTCAGTTTTCGGATGTGTTCTCATCACGCCTCAGGCAGACGAACGTCATCGAGCACGAGATCCGAATGGCCCCAGGAATCATTGTCTGGCAGCAGAGACTTGTCAACAGGCTATTAAGGAGGAAGTACAACATTCGGCCTCAAGTGAAGATGGTGGAAGCTGTCCGTAACGCCCCCAGACCCCTCACCAAGACCCAGGTACAAGCCTTTTTGGGGTTGGCGGCCTACTATAGGTGTTTCATCCCTAACTTCTCCTGTCTAACTGCCTCCCTGACAGATCTGACCAGGAAGGGGCAGCCGGAAAAAGTGAACTGGACACCTGCCACAGAAAAGATGTACGGAAAGATCAAGGAAGTTGTGACATCGGAGCCGGTCCTGAGAGCCCTGGACCTCAACAGATCCAAGAAGGGGAGGAGAAAGGGCATCTTAGGAATAGTACTCCAGTGGCTTGAGTTTAACCTCTCAGATAGGTCCTTCAATGTATCTTGGTGAGGTGAGGTATCCAAGTTGCCACAACTAACACAACTGGGGTGCCTCAGGGCTCAGTTCTTGGACAACTTCTCTGTCTTTGCTTTTGCTTTTCATTTCACTGCTATGCTGATGACTATGTTGATTATAAAATGACACCAAGATGAGTCCTGATAAAATAACATTGTATGAAAACTTAGGATATCAATCTTAATTACATGGCATAATGACAAAATCAATGGCAAAATTTGCATATTGCTGACCATTCGCTGTGTCACTGGCTGGCAAAAAAAGCCCTTTCAATTCTGCTTGCAGTAATGTTATTAATTATGAATGTTTTCATAATGTTATCAATGTGTCATATGTTTGGACTGTTTGTTGTTGTTTTTTCATATCCCATATGCTCTGTGTGCCCTACTTTTTAATGACAGAGCGCCCTCCAGTGAACTTGCAGCCAGAGTGCCCTCCAGAGTCTACGCCCCCAGCGCACCCTCCAATTATCGGGCATAAAAATTTACCACCCTCCCACCCTTTCCAGTCTCTGACGATGTCTTCTGGCAGCACCTATCCTCACCCTCAGCTCACCAACTGGCGCTGGTTTTCACCACGGGTCTACCAGTTACCATCACCGTCATGGGTGGTTCACCTCATCATCCAGCCTCCGAGTCCTGAACTCCACCTCGGCCAGTAAACCCGTTGGCTCCCCCTTGGCTCATAGCTCCCTCCTCTCCACCGTGGCCCATCAGGCCACCAGCTGTTTGTTCTGTTAAATTGTCCTGTCTCGTCTATGTGTACGTGTGGTTCCAGTCTGTCTAGCTGCCTACCTGTCTGTGTTGCTATTTACTCTTTTGTGGAAGATTGTGTAAAAGCTGTTAGGAGTTATATTCTTGTTGAGTACTCCTTCTCACAACCACACCATGACACAATGTTCTTGGGATAACATTTATGGAACATCAATATATGTTGTACTTAAATTATGAACATTCTCATAATGTTGAGAGAAACATTCGTGACATTTGTCAAGTTCTTATTTTTTAACATAACATGAGTTGATAAAACTTTTGCTGGGTAACTGACAAGTTAACCTGACAATAAAAAGTTACAATTAAAAATTATTTAAAGTGTACAGAGAACATATTGAGATGGGCTTGTATGAGAAACTGACTTTATCAGTATGGTTTGATGTGCTGTTCTTTTGTATCAGGGAGTGTTTGAAAAGCAATATTGTTTTCTCTTACAACCAGATGTTCCTTTTAATAGGAAAAGTGGACTTCAATATATTAAGGCCTGAAATAACATTAACACAGAAAGGATTTTAACGTTAACAAAGAATATCTAAAAAAAAAGAAAATGAATTTTCTGACATGAAAATGAAAATGTCTTATTTTAATATGATATCGAAATTACTACTCATTAAACATTAAGTAGAAATTGTACAACAACAACAGTACTAAAGATAAAAATAATAATGTATACATTCAAATGTGTTCATTTGATTACCATTTGTGAATGGTCATGTTAAAAAAAAAAAAAATCCTCGACCTGACAGCACACATCATAAGTGATTTATTTTCTTAAATGACATGTTAGCTTATTTATGGTTTGCAATGGATATATTTTGTCAGACAAATGACAAAAAGCATATCTTTGTCTTTTATGAATATTGCTGTATAACCATCAGAACTCACAAATTTCATTGGTTTGAAATAACATTTAACATTTTCTCACATCCTCATTTGCATTAATGAAGCAATAAAAAAGCATAAAAGAGGAGGAACTCCTTTGTTTTTCTTATGGGGTTGTTTATAGAGTTTGTCAGGGTCAATCTGGATACAAACAAACAATGACATTACTTGCATTTAAATCAGCTTGTTAAATAAATAGCATTACATTTATGTTAATAATGTTATTTTCTCTAGGATTTTGATGGAACCTTTCCCATCATGTGTTGCTTTGTGTTTTGTTCAGGCTTTAAAAGAATGATGTAACATTTAGGTGCAAATATGCAGAACAGTAAACCAAAGCTTGAGGCTAAAATGGCAAAAATCTCCACAGCTACAGTAAATTTTCCAGGAGAACTGACATAAGATGGTATAAATGTGATCCATACAGCACAGAATATGAGCATACTGAATGTGATGAATTTGGCTTCATTGAAGTTATCAGGCAGTGTGCGAGCCAAAAAAGCCAGAATGAAGCACAAGACAGCCAACAGGCCAATATAACCCAGAACAGCAGAAAAACCAATAATAGAACCCAGACTGCACTCAAGAATGATCTTTTCATGATAATATTTCATGTTTTTGTTGGGAAATGGAGGAGATATTGTTAACCAAAGCACACAGATAATAACTTGTATAAGTGTAAAAGAAAGAACACTGAGCCTCTGTTGTGCAGGCCCAAACCATTTCATGACATTATTTCCTGGTAGTGTAGCCTTGAAGGCCATTAACACCACAAGTGTTTTCCCCAGAACACATGAGATACAGAGAACAAAAGTGATCCCAAATGCTGTGTGACGTAACATGCAGGACCACTCAGTGGGTCGACCAATGAAAGTAAGAGAACAGAGAAAACACAGAGTCAATGAGAAGAGCAGCAGGAAGCTCAGCTCTGAGTTGTTGGCTTTTACTATGGGGGTGTCCTTCTTTCTGTAAAACAGGATGGCCACCATTGCAGTTATTCCTACTCCAAAGAGTGAGAAAAAGACTAGAACTATGCCCATCATTTCTGTGAATGACAGAAACTCTACAGCCTTTAACACACAATTATTTTTCTTAGCATTAGACCAGTATTCCCCTGGACACTGCTTGCAGTTAATTGAATCTGAAAAGGAAGTTCATCACTGTAGTTATAAATTAAATAAAAATCGCTTTATTTATTTATGAGCACTTTGCTAAGACATTGTTTGCAGAAAGAAAACACACACACACACAGAGAGGATATGCGAAATTAGATAAAGTTTACCTGTCTCATTACTGATTTCTCCTTCTGCACATGGAATACAGTCATAACAGCAGACAGGTCTTCCTTTCTGCGCAGCCTTCCTAGTGCCTGGAGGACAGCTCTCACTGCACACAGACCTTGGCTTCTACATAGAAATATACATTGTAAATATATTTTGTAAAAAGCACACTTTAGTGGCAGAAGCTACAAAAGACAAATCTCAGACAAAAGGATAGGGTATAGAATGTTAATGACATATTCCCATTACATCACAGATCTGAAAGACATATTTTCAATGAAATATTCAAAAAATTTATTGTTTTTTTTTTGTAATTGTTTGGTTTATAGTGACTCTGCATAGCTGTGATGTTTTTTATACTATACAAACTGTATGTACTATTGTCTTACTATTGCTCGTTTCTTATTGACTGTTCTGCAAAATTTATTTATTTTAAATCAGCTTTAATTAAACACACCTGCCTTTAATTTCCAAGTGATCCAGAATACCTTAATTAGTTCCTTCAGGTTGTTGGGATTTTGCCAAGAAAGACCTGATCCTGGATCGACATTACTGTCCAAAATATAGACTTATCCCAATCAGTCCTTAAATCAGTGGGAAATAGCTAATTAACAAGGGTGTAGATGTGCCTTAAATGGTGGGGGTATACTTTATGTTCTCATAAACCACCTTGTAATTAAACTACACTTTAAATATGTATGTTAACATAAACCAGCAAAACCAGTACACACACACACACACAAAAGTGAGGATGTTATGTAGGTTTTGATAAATAAATAAATAAATAAATAAATAAATAAGTGTCACTTGTGGTTTAAACTGCAAAAGGAATTAATGGAGTAAATGGAAAAAACGTGTTTTTAAATATTATTAATAGTAGTAGTAGTATATTACACAATGTAGTAAAGATAGATACCCAAATGAAGAGCTGACCAACACACACACACACAAAATAACAATAATATGTTCATATTGGGAAATTAATTTTTTTTTTTTTAAATGTACAAAATATACATTCTTCAAACTGAACTGTTTGCATGTGTATTTTGTTTTCCGAATTTCTGTAGGGATCCTATAGGCCCATCTAGTGGCATTAGCCATAAAAATTAATTTTATGTATTTTTTTTTCCTCCAATAGATGGCATCAGAGACCCTCTGCGAACAAGTCCAAAGTGCATTATTAGGTTTTAAATATTTTATTTTTTTTTCCCTTTGTTTATTTTTTTTTTTTTTGTTCAAATAATGCAAACAAATTGCTTATTTGCTTATTTCTTAAAAATATCCAGAATACTATAGAAAGGTAAAAAAAAAATGAAGAAGAACAAGAACAAGAAACTGCAAAAAAAATTCCCCACAAGAAATATAACTGCCCTGGATATCAAGAGAAATCTGCTATAAAAAACTCCTCCAGCTACCACAGCGTAATAATAAGCGTGAGTATTTTTACATCCTAACTGCATGGTATAGCATTTCTTGTCTCAGCCGTTTGTAAGCTATTTTGTTAGGTGTGGTCGGCTAAAAGAGTTTCACAGTAATCACTTATATTATGGGAAAGATTAGGAACTTGGTAGAACTGTGTTCTTTTGAGAAGGAGGTGTGTCCTCCTTTTGGGTCTCTGAAAGTGTTCCAGCCAGGTGTGATCCTGGAGCACGGGAACCTAAACACCAAAAGGTTTTTACAACTACATTTGTGATCTGGAAATGGAAAAGATTAATAAATATCAGTGATTTTTAAAGAGACGCAAAGAAAAATGACCAAACACGCATTAACCTTCGACCAGGGCCTCTGGATACCGCTCTTCAGGAAAAGGGAGACCCTTACACAATATAGTATATTATCAGAATTAAATTTTCGTAACTGTTTATTCTAAATTGTGCTGTAGTAGAAAGTTTTAGTAGCTCACAAAGTGCAAAAAAAACATTTAAAGTCATCGATGCAGAATGTACTGTCAGCTGCCTGGTTGCACACTCCTGAAATATTAATGGTGTGACGCGACCTCAGAACCTCCGACTCCATAAGAGGAGGTGGCGGGCGAGATGCAACATACAACAGGAGCATAGACCACCTTGTCGGTTGATGTACGCAATGGTCGATGTGTTTTCCGTGCAGACTAGTACATGCTGGCCTTGAAGGCAGTTCTTAAGACGGCCTAGGGCGAGATGTACTGCCAGCAACCATATGCAGTTGATGTGCCATTGCAGTTGAGGGCCCGTCCAAACCCCTGATGCTGCATGCAGTTTCAGTGGGACCACCGTCCTGCTCTTGAACATATTCAAGCAGTTCAACACTGATTCGGCACGCTTCTGCGTGAGGCGTGTCGTCTGTTTGATCGAATCCATCTCCATCCCAAGAAAAGAGATCCACTGCGTTGGACAGATTTTGCTCTTCTCCTGGTTGACCCGAAACTCCAACAGGCTGAGGTGCTGTAGCACCAGGTCCCTGTGTACACACAACTGAGCCCGGGACTGAGAGAATGAGCCAATCATCCAGGTTGTTGAGGATGCGAATGCCCTGTTCTCTCAGCGGAACGAGGGCAGCCTCTGTGACTTTCGTAAAGACATGTGGCAATAGGAAGCCCGAAGGATAGGACAAAACAATCCCGGGGACGGATGCACTAAAATAGGGGTTTCTGTGTCAACATCCTGAACGGGAGCTTTTGAAGTGCTCGGTTCAGGACTCGCAGATCGAGGATCGGCCGTAACCCACTGCCTTTTTTGGACACTATGTGGTATGGGCTGTAAAGTCCTGACCTCATATCGGCTGGAGGGACTGGCTCTATTGCGTCCTTTGCTAGAAGGACCCCAATCTCTGCACGCAAGACTTCACTGATGTGAAGTGGATCCCACAAATTGGGGGGGAACGCCGGGCGAACTGAATTGTATAGCCGAGTTGAATAGTTTGCAGGAGCCACTGGGATAGCCTGGGACAATTCAACCAGGCATCCAGAGACCAAACTAGCGGCTCGAGAGGAACCACCGACCTGCAGGCGATGGGGCAGCGAGGGGGAACACAGAGACCCGGCTCGGGCATCTCGTGACCGGTCCGAAGCAGGGTCTGAGTGTGTGCAACTCCTACCTGTGTTCCCGCAGAAGTGAGGTGAGTAGTCCGTTGGTTTGTCCTCCCAGTCTTTCCCCTGCTGCATGTTGGCCAAAGAGGAGAGTGAGTGTGGTGCGGAACTGGCCCACCCACAACTCCTCGTCCTCCCTGGGGACCCAGAGATAGAGGAAACTGTTCTTGTCAAGGTTTTGGGTACCACTGACCATGAGGTCAGCAGTGAAACAAAGATTCTCCACCCGGCCCTCCTCCGGGAGAGGGAGTGATGCGTTCACCATCTCCTGAAAAGCAGCTCTTTCCATCCCCGGGTCGCCCGTCTCAGGGCTGCTTGTACCTCCGCTTTCCTCCAGTTTTGAGCCTGGATGGGCTGGGCGGCTGCCCTGCTGCTAGCTCCACTGCGCTGCCTAGATGGGGGCTGCTGCATTGGTTGCAGGGGAGCGGGGGCGGCGGCAGGGGGGCGCCCTCGTCGACGAGCTGGCAGAGGCGGGGCCATTGGCAGCTGGGTGAAGGCAGCAGCTGCACGCCGAGGCAGGATGTGTCTAATCACCTCAGACTGCATCGCCGAAGAGGCCGGTCCGGGACACGGGGGCATTCATGAAACGTGTCTTGGTCTACCTCACCCATGTCGACCAGACACAGCCACAGATGGCATTCCTGGAGCACCGCAGTGGCCATCGCACAACCCAGAGGCCGTGCCGTGAGGTCCGTCACGATACGGAGTTCTTTCAGAACTTCCAGGTCATGACCACCCCCTTGCAGATGCTTCAGTGCCTTGATGAACCTGCAACGACACCATACCCTCTGGCTGCGCCACTGTCAAGGGTGATGAAGGAGGAGGAGCCACTGGGGTGGTTACTGGCAGTGAAAGGTGCCTTCCATGTCCTAGTAAGCTCCTCATGCACTTCCGGGAAGAAAGGTACCGGTGTGGGGCCCTGAGAACCACCGCAAGCCACCCTTAACTACCAATCATCCAGCCTTGAGGGCTCGGGACGTGGTGGAGGTTTCCACTCGAGCCCGATCCCCTCAGCAGCCCGGGCAAGCATAGCCACCATTTCTAGATCTGTATCCAGTACAGTCAACACCTGGTAGATGCAGAGCAAACCGGATCTTCATTTCCAGAAATGTCTGGCTCACCTTCCGATGCAGCGATTGACTTCTGATCATCAGGGGGAGCCCAAGAGGGTACAGCTGATACCCCACATGAGGGTCCAGATGGCCCCTTTTGCAGCTCCACTGGTTGCATAGTTTAAGCATTGTGTCACAACCCGAAATGGACACCACTTGTCTGCAGCCAGGATGAGAACCAAGTCGAGCAAACACAAACTCCGCCCCCTTTTTTTACAAGGCGACAGAGCCAGCCATCACTCCGAGATGATCACCTCCCCACAAGGAGATGGTTTATCCGCAACCGCCACCTCAGCATGCTTAGTGCCCAGGCACACGAGGCAGCGATTGTGACCATCACCTAACACCAGGTAACAACCGCATCCAGAAAGTAGTGCAACCTGATTGTGGCAACCCACTCGACACATGAACGACCTCCCCTGAATCGCCGTACTCTCAGTTTCACACAAATGCTGGCATAGGCATGTTCGACTGCATTTTTTAAAGTGGAACTGCATAGAAATTTGCAAAAAATGTTATGCACACCACATAAAATGATGGTGCACACACTCAAAGCCAACACAGTGATAACATCATATTTCCTGCGTGCACCCAAGTAAACTTTCAGACGCTTATAAATATAATTTTTTGGTAACCATAAAATCTATGACAATGTTAAAATCAATTCAACATAAGCCTTATAACAAGCAGTCATCAATGTTGTATCATTGTTACAATTAGCTTGTTCCTGCAGACAATAAAGTCTTTGTTGACTCAACTTCTATAGTCTATCAGTAATAGCGCCTAGGTACATTTTAAACTTTCACCTCAAACAAATGATTATCGGCAACTGTACATAGAACTACTGACTGATTCCACTGCTGATTGATGCGTATGTCCTTATTATTGTTCAGAATTACCTCTAACTCCCTTTTTTAACTTCAACTTTTCTTTAACTTTTTCTAATCAACAAACCATTAATATTCCTGCTTACCCATGGCGTATTATTTAGGTACATCCTAACTTTTTTTTTCAAGGAACAGTGTCAACACAATACATTACCCAGGAACTGACCACATCATTAAGCTCATCAATAACTGCAGATGAATCCATAAAAAAATATTGCATACAGTACAATGTGCCTGAACACGCCCATGAGGGCACAAATGGGCACAAATGCATTTGTTATTCAATTTTGTTATTTGTTATAATGTGGCACAGGACATGAAAATTATCACTGAAAATATAAAAAATAAATAAATAAATACTTGTGTCACACCTGGTGTTGCATTGTGCCAGGTGTATGATAAGGCCAAGTCACACCAAGCTGATGCTTGACCATTGGCTCTCTCGCTGGGCCGATGCTGAGCGACGGTCATGCTAGGTGGTTTGGTGTGTTTCACTCGTCGACCTCATGCCTAGTTTTGCGAATGAGTCAGTGCCAGAGAATAAAAGCGAAAGTGGTGAAAACGATTAAGTAAATGAAGGCAGCACAGACAGATGGCTGTTCTAATGTTCAAAAATTTTAAGGAAATGCTGCTTTTTTTAACTTTTATATATCTGAATTTCTCTTGTATATCTTTGTTCTGGTTTCTCCAATTAAAGGATGACTATTTACTATTGATAGCTGCTTATATAGATATTAAACTCATTTCATGCAGGGCCAGAATAATGTGTTAAGGCTTTCGTCGCCACTAGTTGTCATCATCTTGGTGTGTGAAATTAATAACGTTCTCAACGTTACTGATATTCAAAATGTTATGCAAAGCGCGGCTTTGTTTGTTTCATATATCTGCTTTTCTCTCATATTTCTCTGTTTAAATTATGAATATTTAGACAGCTAACTCCTCTCATGCAGACACAAAACAGACAATATCATTGACTTTGATCACTGCAAATTGGTGTGTCCTGGCCTTAATAATAAATATTTTCTGCACTAAAAAAGTGCATTTTGCCAAGATATTTTCAAAAATAATAGGCAAGATGTTACAAAATAATAATGCAATGAAAATTACATTAAATATTATTGAATATAATATTCCCAAATTGCATTACACAAGTATAAGGCTGTATTTCAGTATGGCATGAGTCATCCAATGTTCCCAGTTCATTTATCGGATAGCATTATATAGCACATTTTATACCACATGTGGATTTCCACAGGCTGAGAAAAAAGTGTAAGGTTGTGGCTCATCTCCCCCTATTTACACTTATGGCAAAGAAAATGCTGCTAAATAATAAATAGTATATATCAGTATTTGCACTTTTCGAAAATAGCATATTATAAAATAGTAAATTTTCAACAGTGATATTGCTAAATATGTTAGGTACATTCAGTGGATATATAAAGATGCAAGTTTATGACATATGTATAAGTATTTATATGGGTTTCACACATTTTTACATCTTAAAAACACGAATTAATGTCCTTTTGCTCATTAATGCTCTCTGTGTTTATATTTATCAGCTTTATAAATTTACTGGCATTTAAATGTACAGTCATGTTTGTTTTCCAATATGTTCAGATACTTTTTAGAGATATCATATTAAGATTTTTTTAAGCCAACTTGAAATTATATAATACTGAATGCAAATGAATTGTTTTGTTTAAGAAGATCCAGATTTGGTGAATTTTGAACTAACACTTTTTGTTTTAAATAAAATAAATTGTATTCATTGGGTGGTATAGTTTCTTTTTTTTCTTGCACATATAATAGGTTAGTGAAAGTATTCTGACATTTTGTTTTAAATAATCATGTTATTCCATTTACCTCTAGCTGTCCTCCAGTCCAGATTATGTTTTCAGTGTTAAGTACAAAGCGCTGGTCAGGGGGCAGTGAGGCATCATAGTATCCTACTGGTGTAAATTGGATTGAGCCATCAGGGTCCTGCTGCCAGTTCACAACTTCATACTGGGCTACTGTTGCACCAGTGCTGTCAAACCACACACGATCTCCCATTTTTACAGTGAAATTTACACTTTTCAGAGCTTCAACAACCTATATGAGAAAAATGTATTTGAAACATTTTCAAACAATTACTTAGTCAAATCAAACAATTAGTCAATTACTTTTTATTTTTATTACCTGCTGTGGTTGTATTTTCAAGTCATTCTCACAACCTTCCTTTTCTTTACACTTGAGTAGATTGTGCAGTGAGTGAGCCACAGCATAAACTGCCTTATAAACATTGCTTGAATATCTTTGTTCAGGCACATCTTCATTATAGTTTTTAAGCAAAAGCAAATCCTGATATATGTTGCAACTTGATGCATTTTGAGAATTTATTTCAGTCTGTGAGCATGGAAAGGCTGTTTCCCAGAATGATTTTATGACATATTCTGAAAAACCTTCAATATCAATTTTTCTCACTGCAAACCCCAGTGACCCTCCAAGAACACGAAAGCTGCTTGGAGTAATCAAACTCTTAGCAGTTATCCATGCCTCAACCCCAATAATTTGGAGGCCTGTAATATTCTTAATGCTGAGTTGCTCTAGCAAATTTTCCATTTCAAAACTGGTAAGAAATGCAACAATCACTTTTGCTGTGCTTTTTTTAATAGTATCAATGACTTTTCTAAGTTTTTCAGGCTCTGTTCGGTAGAATTTCTCAGAGTACTCCACACAAATTCCCTCTTCCTGTGCTGTGTTCAGAAATATGGCCATTCCATTGTTTCCATATTCATTGTCACTGTTCACAGCTCCAACCCAAGACCAGCCAAAGTGCTTGACTATGTATGCAAGTGCTCTGCTTTGGTGGTAATCACTAGCAATAGTTCTGAAGAAAGAAGGATACTCTTTCCTATTACTGAGACATTCACATGTAGCTGAGTGACTTATCTGAAAAAGAAAAAAACAGGAAAGAGTGATACCATCATTAGTGTGGAGATCATTATTAAATTTATTGTATCTTAGTGTATAGGCAGAACCTCACCACTGGAATTTTAAAAGGTCCTGTAGTTCTGGACAGAATCACTGTTGCTGATGATTCTGTTTCTCCTATGATAGCATGTATAGGAGAATGTCCATTGCACGTGTCCTCTGCTGCTAATTCTTGTCCATTCATCAATGCCATGGTTGCACTCATAGAAGACAGTCTTGAACCACAGGTATCATAAATTCGGTAACCAATAGAAACATTTGGGAGTAAATGTTCACTTTTATTAATCTCCTCAATTGCAAAGATCATGGTCTGTGCCATTCGAAAATCTCTTAGATTTACACTGTGGAAACATTTAGCAGCTAGGGTTAGTATCACAAAAAAAGAGGAAAGGACATATAAATTCTAAAAATTAATTTGTAAAACATCATGACATTACAGATATTATGGTAAATGCATTATATATTTTTTTAAAATTAGTTAAATGTAGGAAACCTGGAGCATGATAGAAGCTGAGGTTTTTGTTTAAATTCAAATGAAGGCAATGTCTCTACGCTCTGGATTGGAAAAAGTGCTCCAATTGTTAGATCTCCATCTTTGGATATCAGCGGGTAATTAGGGTTTCCCATCATTTGACAAAAAGTCTTTTCTGCTTTTGCATGAAGTTGAATTAAAAACAGGAGTATGTAAAGAAAGAAAAGCATCCCAATGATTGTGCTCAACCACAGATGGCAAAATACATTGACAAAATACATTATTTTCATTTTTATAGACATAGTTAATATGGATGATTGATTATAAATGTAGCCAATGACCTTAGAGGGCAGGACATGATGCAGGTTATGTGGGGTGGAACAGAGTCTAAGTAATACAATGGATATCAAACGTAGGAAACAATATTGAAATAATCAGTTTGCATTACCTAATATTTCTTAAAATGTTTATATTACCTAACCAGTTTGATACTTCTTAAATATACTTTTTAATAAAATAAACACATTTCATCAGTTGTTTTATTTGTGTAAGAAAATATATTATCGTATTAGCAATTACTTTTGGGTTTGCTATATGCACACCCATTTTATTTATTTATTTTTTGCATTTTAAGCCATTTTGTTTAGATACCTCTGTATTTACAATAATTATAATATTAATAAAAAAAAAATGGGAGTACATTCTGGTATTATTTGGTGCATGGGATACTGATTCATAAACAGAATCCTGAATGAAGCAATTCTCTCTCAGGTGATTTCATAACTACCTACTATTCGGGCACTAACTGTCTAGTCTATGTATATGGGTATTTGACAGAATACACACACACACACACACACACACACACACACACACACACACACCTGCCACTAATGAGGGGTCTGAGGCATGCGGATCCAATTGCAGGCATTTATTAAACAAAGGCATGGTCAAAGCAGGCAGGTGTCAATTCACGGCAAACAGGTGTATCAGAGGCAAGGCAACAACAAAATCCAAATACAGGCAGAGGTCGGGTCAGGCAGCAAACAATCACAGAATCAGAAGACAGGCAGGGTCAAAACCAAGGAATCTATAACTCAGAAAACACTCAAAAACTCGGGAACAACAATAGTACAGGCGAATAATGCAACCTGCAGGTGAGGGGCCTACAACAGTATTTATAGTCCACAAACAGGAAGTAGCAGCAGAGGGAGTGATCACAGATCACCCAGAGGTAAGAGCTCCCTCTGCTGGCTTGGTGACACACACAAACCTTGTTTTGCTATAAAAACAATCCTGTCCATCAGCAAAATAATTTGAAATGTGGTAAGTCAAAATAATTTTAAATGTGGTAAGGTACATCTTGTTCCTGGAGACATTTTGTTGAATGTATGAAGTGGTTGCTCTTGGGAGCCCAAACATCTCTGACATCTTTGAGAAAATGCCAACAGATATTGAATATCTGACCACACCCGGACATCAGGGCTTAAATAGGTCAGCTTTGCATCTGCTCACTTGTTCTGTTTTGAGGAGACGAAAAGTGTCTCAATCCATTCAATAACACAATATGTCTTTTTCTTTCATCAGGGAACAAGTTACCATACGTAAACGTTCCCTTTCTGTCAATGATTCCAAATACAGCAGCATGACTGGTCTTCAACAAGCCTAAAAGAGCCCATGTTACACCTCTCTTTATCTCCTTGCACTGGCTCCCAGTTGCAGCTCACATTAAATTCAAACACTGATGCTTGCTTATAGAACAGCCACAGGCTCAGCACCTGCCTTCTTCCATTCACTATGTAAGGGTCCTTCCTGTCCCGAAAAACAGAATCCATAGGCTTAGGAATTCAGTCGGTGTTACGTGACCGCATTTGTTTGTTTCTCTCCTCCTTCTTTTCTGTGATTGGCTAATTTTAGTGACGTCTTTTCTGTTAATACCATTAGGTTTCTTTATTGGACACCATCTGGGAGGATCTGGACAATCAGTAATGCACAAATGGAACGGTGTGCATGTTTCGGGAGTTTTGGCTAATCTTTGTGCCATACTGTAATCGAACAAACTGAATTTTTTAATCGTAAGTTAGTGATGTCACGTGACCAGTTTACCAATCACACTAGTTTAGGACTGAGATGCTTGTGTATTTAAGCTATGAGACTTCTTTTCAGTTAGTGAAAAGATAATTGTATGTTTTGTTAATTTCATTTAGCACCGGTTCACTCTGTTTGACACATGGTATATAATGCCTGTATATATATTGACTTAATCATATTTATTTGGCTATTTAATAAAACTTTTGTAACTCTTTTTGGTTTCTTTCTTCTTCCCGCAGGATGCCATTCAGAAGGAGGGAGACCATCACACCAATAGCAGGAAGGGACATGGCTGGGCAATTAAGAAGGTGAAGGGTGGGCCTTAAGTGAACTACACACCGGCATGAGGAACAAAAAGGACATCTAACTAAATAACCACAAAATACCAAACAACTTTACTGTGTTAATGATGGCGACAGAGCATCCAAAAGATTCTAAATGGATAGTCCTTCCTATACCATGCATTAATTATGCTCCGTCCTGCCACAATACCATGGACACACTGGACTACACAGTAATCTACAAAAGTTTTTAATCTTTTCCATAATTCTGAATTTTTGGGACCAATTTACAATCAACTGAGACCTCCAAACGAAAGATCAGGTTCAGGGTATATAATGCCTTATTCTTAATGAACTTTAACTTTAACTCTTTTGGGCAGAAGGAGGGGAGGCAGGAAGGGCAGGGGGTGAAGAGGGGTGTCATAAAAAAAAACAGGAAGAGAGGGTGCTGTTTGCTCTCCTTGATATCCTAATTTCTCATATTAGTTTTATTGCATGGCAGGTTTACTATTACGTTGGCTGAAAGCGCTGGTCCCTAGACATGAATAGAGCTCAGGTCAGGGATGTCCTGATGACTAATCTTTGCCAGGACTCCAGGGAGCATGTCCAGACCCAGGGGAGCTGGATGAGTCAGAGAGTAGTAAAGGGCACATTGTGCTGTCTCCTGTGAGAGGTGCACTTCTGCTATATAAAATCTCTCACAGATTTGACTACTTCAAGGTGGAGTTTCCATTCCCCATGTGTCACAGCTTAAATGGACAGCAAGATCCCTTGGGATGGAATGGCCCCTTTATCCAGCAGATTCTTGCAATTCAGCAATTCTTGTGTCAACAGATGCTTTTGTTCTGGTTTCACAGAAGTGAAGACCATGCCATTGAAACGCGGAGGATGAAATGTGAACTGAATCCTGTAGCCTCTTTCTACATTTTTTTGTACCCAAGTAGATATATTTTTCAAAAGCTTCCACATTGCCAGTTTTCTAAAAAGGGGCACAACCTTTGACATTTCGGCTAGATGAGGGGGGGATGTTGGATGTTTGGCTTCCTGAAACGTGGCAGGAGCAGACCTAACACCTAACATTTTGTTGTAAACCGCTGCTTCCCGAAACACCAGTGGTGTCGCAGCAACAGTCTTTATTCTCTCATAGAATTTTACATGCCCCTCCCTGGGGAGACGCACCCCCCTCAGTCCTGGGTGCACAAAACTCACAACTTTTTCTTCAAGGAGATAATACTCCTCAGGTCTGGTCTCTTTGAGGCAGATTGTGGAGTGCAGCATGCCACTCTCCACTACATGTGGAAAACCAACATAATACGAGAGTTCAACTTGAGGAAACCAGGAAATGAGATCTAATCTAAAGTCTGTAATGAAGGGGTCTGAGACATAAGAATCCATTTGCAGGTTTATTAATAGATGTGGTCAAAATAAAGGCAAGGTCAAACAAAAGCAAACGCAGAAATAGTCCAGAGAGCTAGCGAGGGTCGGTCGATCGGCGAACAGTATCCAAAAGGGGCAAGACAGAGCAAAAATCTAAACACAAGGCAGAGGACGGTACATGGAGATTAACACCTCGGGTAAACAAGGCTAGGCTAAGACAAAATGGATAATGCTTTGTAGAGAGATTAGTCGATATGTGGCCGGGATTATTAACAGACAGGGCTTTAAATAAATGGGTAAACAAGAAAACAACGTAACAAGAGGGGAAGGCTAATGAATTACTATTGTAACAAACAAGGACAAAGGGACAAGGGGACACAGAAACTATGGCAAACAAATACAGACAGGGGTATGTAACCAAGGTTAAAATTCAACCAAGAATATATTATTAATATGTATCAGTATGCATTTAAATAATGTATTAAAATGTTGCACAAAATAATATTGGTTTTCTAAAACTTTAATCTGTATTATTTCAAAATTATATAGAAATGTAATCTCTCATTGAGTGAAATAAAGTGTATGCATATAAAACAAATAAATAAACAAAAGTAAGCGGAAAAGTATAGGTGCGTAGGCGCAGGTTATGAGTTGACGTCAATAGACGCAACCCGGAATAAACAAGAGAGAAGTGTGCTTTTGCTGATCGCGGGAGCAGAAACCGAGCAATAAGATGATCCTTGATTGAGAGTGCCGTGAAATTTCGATGTGGATGTTAATAGTATGCGAAACCCTCCCGGATTTGGTCAGATTTTTGTTCTGTTGTTGTTTTTTTGTTTATGGACAAAATGGTGAAGCATGAGATGGCGAGCCACCCAAGGAACAAGATATTTGAGTCGATTCGGAGAGATCTGTGCCATTGTACTTTGGTAGGATTTAACTAGTTCTTACTCATCATTATACCACAAGTGGACATTCTATTTTTTGAATGTTTCTGTGGACTGAGGAATTCCATATACAGACTGAAAAAAAGAAAGAAAGTGAATCATATTGTTCATTTGTGAGCTGTTTTGAGTTTTCATTTATTTATTTATTTTTCCTCTTTCCTGTTGTTTTTTTAATTAATTAAAAATATATATATATATAATAAAAAAAAAAAAATATATATATATATATATATATATATATATATATATATATATATATATATATATATATATATATATATATATATATATTGCAAGTTAACTTTCCCTGGTTTTGTCTTTTATATGACACAGTAATTCTGGGTAAAAAGAATAACTGCAGTAGGCTGTTACAGGTAGCACAGACAGTCCGCGGTGGAGTGCCCTCTGATGGAGTTTGTGGGCACAGTCATAGTTTACTCAATATTCATAATACTTTTATTTTTAGTATACTGTGTGCTGCTCTCAGAGCATGAGTACTCATAATCTATGGAAAAATAATTTATGGACCTTCTTTGTAAATTCCTCTTGTTGATAGTGTTCTGGTCAGTGATGTGGTGACCAAATGGAGGTTCTGGTTATCCATGCATGGAGCTTAATAAGAAGCTCTAAAGAGCTCTAAGAACCACGTCCTGTTGGGCTAATGAGGGGCCACAAACATGAGCTGTCTATGGAAAATGGAAAATTCCACCTGACCTTGCACATTGTCTATGTGATGAGGGGTGACTGGTGGAAATGCATACTTGTGCAGATCCAGCTGTGAGTCAGTGCTTCCTTGTAGAGAGGAGCCTCGTTCAGAGAGTACCATAAATGGCAGTGAGTCCATTTCCGATGAATTAAACAGGTCCACCTGGACTTCAGCGAACAGTCTCCAAATTGGCTAAACTGTGTGGTGAAGCCTCCACTTTTCTCGAGACTGGTCACTTCAGCCTCCTCCGTTTGGCAGCCCAGAAAAGCACAGGCCACCATCTCAGCATTAGACCTGTGGGTGCTGGTTTAGCTGTGTCATCAGCTTCTTGACAGATCACTTTGATCGCAATCCCCAAATAAGAGATTGAATTCTCCCAAAGACAAGCTCTCAACTGGTAAATACAAGGCATTGGAGGAACAGGAAAGCAGGAAACCCAATGGTAGAAGTACCAGAGTGGCAAGCAGTCATGTTCACAAAGGGTTTTTTAACGAAGAACTTGAATCATGAGTGCAACTTGCTGGTGGTAAGTGCTTCGAAAGTGGTACAAAGCCGCATTGTGAGCATTCCCTAAACTTTAGGCGAGATGTACCAATCACAACCAGAAGCACACAGGTGGATGATATAACACACAAATCAACCTGTAAAGCTCTTTTGGAGAATTTGCTCTTTTAGGAGGAAATTTGCTTTTAAAGATTGTCTTTGAAGCACCCAGCAGAGCTCTCACGAATGACAGAGGAAAGGGGAAGGGAACTTTGCTATAACTGACTGCAAACTGCAAGCAATTATAGAAAGTAGTTTTTGTTTTTTTGTGAAGGGTAGGTTTAAGGATAGAGTAGGGTAGGGTAGGGTAAAGAGCTATAAAATACAGTGTGCAGTATGCAAACGTGTGTGACTTAATAGAATAACCCTCTACAAATCAAGTTTGTCTAATCTCAGCACGTTTGAATAGATAAAAGAGATAAAATACACACAGGCAATCTTTGTGAGTTTTTTTTTATTAATAAGCTACCATCTGCTGAAGTCTTTTCCAAGGAAAATAATTAGTTTTAACATAAAATCTGTAAAATTGACAGATTACTGTTATACAAATATTAAACTTTTTCACAAATAGCAAATAGCTCTATACTATTCTGGGAAAATATGATTTGTCATCTGTTTTCCTGATAATGGAGAACTTTGATTTTGCGTTTGAAGCATTTCAACGTGTTCCTGGATCAACATCTTTGTTTAAACTAGAACAACATTGTGATCAACCAATCAAATTTAAGAACCAGTTTATAGTTTATGTGAAGTTAAGGCTTACAATCAATATTTGGTGCTTGTACATCAGTGTCATTCATCTATCATTTCAAAATTATTTTTTTTATTGTTTTTCCAGGGTCAACAAAATTTTAGTTAAAAAAAAGTTAGACAGGTTTCTCTTTTGCTTTATTGAATTTTAACTCCTCATTTACTCTTCTGTTAAAGTAAGTTTTGGCATATCTGAAACATAAGTCAAAACTTTGAGTGATGTCACCACCTGTTATTCTCTTTGTGATGTGAAGTATTTATCAGTTTATTTGTTGAAAATCTTCCCCATCATATGTTGTTTTGTATTTTGCTCAGGCTTACACATGATTATATAACATTTTGGTGCAAATATGCAGAATAGTAAACCGAAGCTTGAAGCTAAAATAGCAAATATCTCCACAGCTACGGTTAATTTTCCAGGTGAACTAACATAAGATGGGATAAAGGTGATCCATACAGCACAGAATATGAGCATACTGAATGTAATGAATTTGGCTTCATTGAATTTATCAGGCAGCGTGCGAGCTAGAAAAGCCATAATAAAGCACAAGACAGCCAACAGGCCAATATAACCCAGAACAGCAGAGAAACCTAAAGTGGAACCTAGACTGCACTCAAGTATAATCTTTTCTTTGTAATATTTCATGTTTTTGATAGGGAATGGCGGAGATATTGTTAGCCAGAGTACACAAATAAAAATCTGTATAAGTGTAAAGACAAGAACACTAAGTCGTTGTTGTGCAGGCCCAAACCATTTCATAACATTACTTCCTGGAAGTGTAGCCTTAAAGGCCATTAACACCACTATGGTTTTCCCCAAAACACAGGAGATACAGAGAACAAAAGTGATCCCAAATGCTGTGTGACGCAACATACAGGACCACTCTGTGGGCTGACCAATAAAAGTAAGAGAACAAAGGAAACACAAAATCAGTGATAAGAGCAACAGGAAACTCAATTCTGAGTTGTTGGCTTTTACTATAGGGGTGTCCTTTTTACTGTAAAACAGTGCCGCTACCAGTACAGTTATTCCTACCCCAAACAGTGAGAAAAAGACTAGCACTATTCCCATAACTTCTGTGAATGACAGAAACTCTACAGCCTTTAATACACATGAATTTTTCTCAGCATTCGACCAATATTCCTCTGGACACTGCCTGCAGTTGTTTGAATCTAGAAAAGAAGTTGTGGTTACTATGGTTACACATACACACACACACACACACAGACAATAAATAAATAAAAACATTTATTAACTCTTTAAGGCATTGCATGCAGAAACTGGAGAAAAAGAGGAAGGATAACCTGTCTCATTACTGATTTCTCCTTCTGCACATGGAATACAGTCATAACAGCAAACAGGCCGTCCTTTCTGCGCAGCCTTCCTAGTGCCTGGAGGACAGCTGTCACTGCACGCAGACCTTGGTTTCTACATAGAAATATGCATTATATATAATTAGATGCAGTGTAAAAATATTTATCGTTTTTGTTTGTTTTTGAGAACCAATAATATAAGAGTTTCAACACTGATGCCAGTGTAAAGGTTGAGCTATTAAGGGCTCATGGACAATCCAGCACCATTGCTTTACCATAGTAATGTGATTTTGTTGTTCTTTTGCTCACTAATGCCCTCTGCTGATGCTTATGTCTGTATGTCTGTCTGATCAAATATCTTTGTTACCTGACCTTTTTGCTATGAATTTCCAGTGCAAATAAACAATAAAAACACATAGTATACAACTACATTTGAATTACTTATTTGTGTGTGTGTCTGTCTGTCTGTCTCTGTCTGTCTGTTTGTCCATCCATGCATACAAATTAAAAATAATAAATTATGTTTATCTGTAAATGCAAACAGGATTTCTGTAAGGGCTAGGTTTACGGTTGTGTTAGGTTGAAGGCATAGGAAATATTGTTTGGTAAGTATAAATATAAAATAATGTGTGTGTGTTTACTGTGCTGTGTCATATGTGTAGGCTATTGCAAGTGTTTTGATTTTTTTTTTTCCCTCAAATTGCATGATTGCTTTACCTCAAGCTTTTCTCCAGCCCAGATTATATTTTTAGTGTTAAGTACAAAGCGCTGGTCAGGAGGCAGTGAGGCATCATAGTAACCTACTGGTGTAAATTGGATTGATCCATTTGCATCCTGCTGCCAGTTTATAACTTCATATTGGGCTACAACTGCACCAGTGCTGTCAAACCAGACACGATCTCCCATCTTTATGGTAAAATTTACCTTTTTAAGAGCCTCAACCACCTATTAAAGATTTCAAAAAGATTTTTCAGAAAGAAGAAAAAAAAAATAAAAAAAATTTGACTGTATGTACTGTTTATGTGTGTGTGTGGTAAATTTGCTACCTGCTGTGGTTGTATTTTCAGGTCTGTTTCACAACCCTCCTTTTTTTTGCACTTTAGCAGATTGTGTAAGGAATGAGCCACAGCATAAACTGATTTGTAGACATTGCCAGCATATCTTTGTTCAGGCACATCGTCATTGTTGCTTTTCAGCACAAGAAGATCTTGATATACATCGCAAATTAATCCATATTGGGAAGAATTACTCTCAGTCTGAAAGCATGGAAATGCTGTTTCCCAGAATTCTTTTAAAACATAATCTGCAAAACCTGCAACATCAATTTTTTTCACTGCAAACCCTATTGATCCTCCTAGCACATGAAAACTATTTGAAGTGATCATACTGTCTGCTGTTATCCATGCTTCAACACCTATTACTTGAAGGCCTGTAATGTTCTGAATAATTAACTGATCAAGTAGATTGTTCATTTCAAAATTGGTAAGAAATGCGACAATTACTTTTGCAGTGCCTTTTTTTATTGTTGCCACAACGTTTTTGAGTTTTTCAGGCTCCTTTCTCTGAAATTTCACAGAGTACTCCACACAAATCCCCTCTTTCTCAACTGTATCCAGAAATATGGCCATTCCGTAGTTTCCATAGTCATTGTCACTGTTCACAGCTCCAACCCAAGACCAGCCAAAGTGCTTGATTAAGTACGCAAGAGCTCTGCTCTGATGATAATCACTGGGTATTGTCCTAAAGAAATAGGGGTAATCTTTCCTATTACTGAGACATTCACATGAGGCTGAGGGACTTATCTGAAAAAAAAAAAAACAGTGAAACAGTTATCATTATGTTAATTATGTCAAACATTTAACATTTTTGCTCCTTACCACAGGAATTTTAAAAGGTCCTGTAGTTCTGGACAAAATCACTGTGTTGGAAGACTCAGTTTCTCCAATGATAGCATGTATAGGTGACTGTCCATTGCATCTATCCCCTGATGCTACTTCTTGACCATTCATTAATGCCATATTTGCACCCATTGAAGATAGTATTGAACCACAGGTATCATAAATTTGGTAGCCAATAGAAACATTTGGAAGTAAACTTTCATTCCTGTTAATCTCCTCAATGGCAAAAATCATGATTTGAGCCATTCGAAAATCTCGTAGACTTGCACTACAGAGCATTAAATAAATAACATTAATGAATAAATTAATAAATGCATATCTTCTATAACAAGTAACAAACCTTGAGCATGATGAAAGCTGAGGCTTTTGAGTAAACTTAAATGAAGGTAATGTCTCTATGCTGTGGACTGGAAAAAGTGCTCCAATAGTTACATCTCCATCCTTTGATAACAGTGGGTACTTAGGGTCTCCCATCATTCGACAAAGAGGCTTTTCTGCCTTTGCATGTAGTTGAAAGAAAAGCAGAAGTGTGTAAAGAAAGACAGACATCTGAAAGAATGAGTTCAACTGTGGTCAAATGCAGCTGACTTGATATGCTATTTGCACTTTTATGCACATAATTAATAGGGATGATTGATTGTGAATGCAGCCAATGACCTCATAGGGCAGGACATGGGTCCAGTCATTCAGGGGTGGAATAGAGTCAAGCTATTATGATAGATTATGATTTTAATAAAGCCATCACAGGGTACTATATTGGCTAATACTGTGAACACTGAAATAATAAGTTGCAGTGAAATTATATTATGATACATAGTGTCTAAGAAATTATTCCTCTTTAGTATTCTTTGTTCTCACATTTATTTGTTGCATGAGGAATCGTATTATTTGTGCAAAATATCTGATGTATACACTCCTTTTTCTATAGGGATAGTTCACCAAAAAACATTGAAATTTATCAGCTTACCCCTAAGGCATTCAATATTCTAGAAGTCTTGAAAAACAGTCGCTCACCATAAATAGAAGGATTAGAGACATTATATAGACATATATATATATATATATATATATATATATATATATATATATATATATATATATATATATATATATATATATATATATATATATATATATTGCAAGCGTCCCGAGCAGCCATCAGTGTCGCCCTGGGTACCGATGAGGAGCATGTGCACCCGTCCGTCACAGTCTGATCGGTCCCAGCTGTCCCCAATCAGCAAAGTGCCATAAAAAGGCCACGCGGCATGCTGACTGCAAGCATTTGCCTACATGATCGCCGACATTAACAGCTCTTCTCTTGTCCCCTATAGAAAGCAGCATCTAGTCCAATCAGCATGCACCCCTCGGCACAGACACACACTGCACCAGGAAGAAGGAAGAAAGAGAGAGAGCACTCCGGCACCCTTGAGCATGCGGACTTTCACCTTCAACCATATTTTTGACTTCTTTTTGCTAAATAAACCCACCCTCTGGTGTTTTGATCTGAGCCCTCCTTGCCTCCTTGCTGTTCTCCCCGTCACACTGGTGGAAAATGCGGTCAAGAGTGTGAAGAAGCTACCAAGTTGTTGCCGAAAATGTCCGCTCATGACATTCCAACAAATGTTCAAAATGACTGCCAATGCAGAAGGTTGGCTCCCAGAGGTCTGGGCACAGATACTAGCTCCCCTGTTAACCAGCGAGACGCAGAGAAATTCTCTCCTGGCCTTTCACCCATAGTCGCAGCCCAGCAGTTCCACAGCTGGGAGTATAATCCCCGCCTCCCCACCCGGGCAAAAGTGGCCGAGCTCGAACGCCTCGCCCAACGCTGGCTTCTCGACGGCAACCCAACAGCGGGTCAGGTAGCGGAGCGTGTTGTAGTCGACCAGTTCCTGAGAGCCCTTTCCCGCTCACACAGACAAGCGGTCAGGAGACCACTCTCATCCGATAGCAGGACACCTCGGAGCAGCCAACACTGCCCAGCACATTCGGGACAGCTTCTACTGGCCAGGTCTTGACCCAGAAGTTTTGCCAAGCCTGCCCGACGTGCCAGCTAATGACGCCTCGCACTCCTCCCCCAAGTCCTCTCATTCCGCTGCCCATCATCGATGTGCTCTTCAAGCGCATCGGGATGGACCTAGTGGGGCCGTTGCCGAAGTCCGCCCAGGAACACGATCACGTTCTGGTCATCGTCGACTATGCCACCCGCTACCCCGAGGCAGTGCCCCTCCAAAAGGCCACGGCGAAGGCGATCGTGAAAGAGCTGTTCCTCCTCTTCAGCTGGGTCGGCAAACCAGCCGAGATTCTGACCGACCAGGGTACCCCCTTCATGTCCTGGCTAATGGCTGACCTCTGCCGGCTGCTGCGAGTGAAAGAGTTGAGGACCACGGTTTATCATCCCCAGACGGATGGCCTGGTTGAGAGGTTTAACCAAACGCTGAAACAAATGCTCTGACATCCTGAAATCCAAGATTGCGGCGCGGCAGTAGCAGTGTTTTTTGTATGCTTCAGACAAAATTTTGTATGCTTCAGCCAAAATTTCGTAGGGCTTGGACACCAACGACAGTTGTGTCCACGCATACGACCACTAGACACTGAAACTGCTCAGAAACTACGCAACAACTAAACGACGTTGCCCTACCAGATGCGCTGAATAAAATAACGGTGAGGAAGTCCACCCCTCATACCAATGACCCAATACTCTGCTTCACCACAGCTGACGTGAGGAAAACACTTTATAGAGTTAACCCATGGAAGTCTGCTGGACCGGACAACATTCCAGGCAGAGTACTAAAGGAGTGTGCAG
This sequence comes from Puntigrus tetrazona, assembly GCF_018831695.1. Lineage (NCBI taxonomy): Eukaryota > Metazoa > Chordata > Actinopteri > Cypriniformes > Cyprinidae > Puntigrus > Puntigrus tetrazona. The sequence continues at coordinate 6,511,214 of NC_056716.1, forward strand.
AGCAGCTAGCTGATGTCCTCACTGATATCTTCAATATCTCTCTGAGCAGCTCTGTCATTCCAACGTGCCTCAAAACAACAACAATTGTCCCGGTGCCTAAGAAGTCTGTGGTTTCGTGCCTCAATGACTATCGTCCCGTCGCACTCACACCAATTGTGATGAAATGCTTCGAGAGGCTTTTAATGAGGCACAGCTACCACTTTCACTTGACCCATTACAGTTTGGGTCTCGTCAGCAAGAACAACAACGGATCAGCATACAGATGATGATTACAGCAGCCCTCCATATTGCCCTCTCACATCTGGACTCAAAGGGAAACTATGTCTGAATGCTGTTCATTGACTTCAGCTCAGCATTCAACACCATCATCCCTCAGAACTTATAGAGAAGCTAATCCTGCTGGGCCTGAACCTTCTCTGCAACTGGATCCTGGACTTTCTGACAGGCAGACCTCAATCAGTCCGGATCGGGAACAAATTATCTCCAGTACCACCACACTGAACACTGGAGCTCCTCAGGGCTGTGTGCTCAGTCCACTGCTGTTCACTTTGCGACTCTACGACTGTGAGCGAGGCTGATCTCCAATCATATAATCAAGACAACAACAATTGTCCCGGTGCCTGGACCAAGTCTGTGGTTTCGTGCCTCAGCTGACTATCACTGCCTGGCTTCACACCAATTGTGATGAAATGCTTCGAGAGGCTTTTAATGAGGCACATCATTGTCAAAGATGCACAGCTCCAATCATCACATGGGTCTCATCAGCAAGAACAACAAGTCAGCATACAGAGATGAGGTGCAGCAGCTCACAACGCTGCATCCCAACAATCTATCTCTGAATGTCGATAGACAAAGGAGATGATTGTTGACTTCAAGCAAGCAAAGAGTGACCATTCCCCGCTGTCCATCTGGGTCCAAAGTGGAGACTGGAGCAAGAGCACCAAATTCACTTGGTGTTCATCTGGTAACCTTTCTTCTCAACACCAGCTCCACCAGAAAGCCCAGCAGTGCCTCACTTCTGAGGAGGCTGAGGAAAGCTCATCTCCATTCTTGCACCCATCCTGACCATGTTCTATAGGTGGACCATTGAGAGCGAATCCTGTGCAGCTGCATCACTGCCTGGCTTTGGAATTGCACCGTGTCGGATCGCAAGACCTCCAAAGCAGTGAGGACAGCTGAAAAGATCACTGGC